>NW_019386903.1:0-12292 GCF_000671375.1 Centruroides sculpturatus | reverse complement strand
TCTCCTCTTGACCTGCAAAGCAGATGAGTCATAAAGCATTTTGTGATGATTTAATGATTCTTCATAAGCATTTATATCTCAAGTGATCAAAAGTATAATGTATTTAAAATTGTACTATAGCAATTATTTTTACACTAAATTATGGTGATGGTGATAAGTATATAATAGTAATACAAATATTTACTTTATTTACAGGAAAGAAAGTGAAAAAATAATTATCTTCATATCTTTAATATTTTAGAATTTAATTATTTTTGCTGTTTTAGAAGGACGACAATAATGAATTCAAAGAAAACGATGATTATGAAGATGAAGTTTTAGAAAATTATATTGATGCTCTTCCCAATCCTGATAGAGTTAATGACAATAATGAAGATGACAAAGATGATTATGACAATGAAGATGAAGAAACTGTTATAAACATGAAGTATGTTAGTTATTTATTATGTACAGTACACATCAAACTAAATAATAATTGTATTGAAATTTCTCATATCAGAAAATTAAGATGAGAACATTAGAAAAGGATGGAATAATTTTATTTCTAAAAGAGGATAAATACAGTTAAACCTTAATTTAATGCCACCATTTGTTTGCCTCTGAAATTAGTGTTGAATTGATTTTGGTCCTAAATTAAAGTTTCTTAGACAATAAGAATAATATACAGTGGTGCCTTGTATAACGTACTTAATCTATTCCAGGTGCACATCCGTTAAGTGAAAAGTCCATTATACAAAACGCATTTTCCCATAGAAATACATGTTAAAACACATAATTCATTCTGCGGCATAAAATAACTGTACCATAAAAAAATGAAAATGGAGCAGTCACCAATTATGCCGGGTAGTCAGATGTTGTGAGGAGGTGGAGGAACACTTTTTTCACACATTCATACAGATAGACTTTTTACACATTGCAGCAGGTCTCTTTTTATTGTTTTTTAATTGGAGTCAAATTCAAGGGAAGCTACCGGAGCTTGCAGGGTCAACTCCTCTTGTTCCATCCTTTGTTTTTTGGCAGCTGGCTTCTTGAAAAACATGTCCAAGGTGGTCTGTTTCTCTCTCTTCTTCAACACCTGTTGGAAATGACAGGCAAGGACGTCATTGTAGAGATCATTGATCCTGTTGGCCTCAGCTATGTTTGAATAATGAGTGTTGGTAAACTCCTGAACCTCTCCCCATTTGACAAGGAAGTTGTTGTCAACTTTTACTCCTTCTGATGATTTTTTGCTTTGTTTCAATTGAAATCACATTTCTGATTTTTTAGAAGCCATGATTTGCACAACACTTAAATAAATGTAAATACCCTGCACTGAGGTGATGTATGTAATAAACAAGGGAGCAAGCCAAATCCCAACAGGAGCTCTGTACTTCAGATATACTAATAATATATTCTAATAATAATAATTTATTATAAAAATAGCAGATTGTCATTGGCAACAGCAAAACAGTGGAAACATCATTCGCACTTGTTCGCAGAAAGTCCGTTATTCGAGACGTACATTATACAAGGCACCACTGTATATTAAATGAAGTCTACATACAGGTTTGAGTTTAGGAGTATGAAAATAACAATTTGTTCTAATACAGAATTAAGCTGTACTGATAAATAGATCTCTGCCTAATATTTATGGGGCAGATTTGTTTACAAGTAGGTATTGGTGCTATTCACGAGTGCACTATATTAAGGTTTGAGCATGTTTAATGTATTAAATTAAATCACTCAAACCTCACTGATGTGAAATGTTTGAATAGAAACAAACTTTTGACTGTACAGAAACATTTTTCTACAACAAGAAACATTTGTTGCATAAAAATGAAACTGTACAGTATCAAAAGGAAATAATGTCCATAAAAAATCCAAATTCTTAAAAAAAATGGAATTGTTTATTTACTGAAAGGAATCAAAGCTTAATCTTCAATGCACAGACAACAAAATGGCATCCAAATGATTGATTTTCAAATATATTTTGTTTATTTTTATTTATTTATTTATTTATTAACTCCTTGATATTTAAACTCTAGTGCTTTTTTTTAATATTGTTTATTCTTTATTAAAAGTTTAAATATATAAATAAAATAAAGCTAATATTGTTTACAAAATGTCTTAAAATAAAAAGTAGTGTTATAAAGCAACAAAACTCAAAGGTTGGACCTTTGAATGCAGTCGGGCAAAACTCCGACTAGTAATAGATATTGCAAAAATTCAATTTCTGAAGTTTATTTACATTCTAATATTTAATAATTATCATTAATTTTGCTGTTTTTAAAAGTTTGTGTTGATTAAAGGCTGAGAATCATTAAAATAAGTTTTTATTTTTTATTTTTAAAAATAATTATTAAATTTGATATAGACAAGATGTAAGTTAATATCATTTATGACCAGGCATCAACATACTATTCTGAAGAATTTAAGTCTAAATCTGGGCTAGATCTTCAGAAATGTAGAACTTCCTTTACTGCTGACACCATATTATGATTCTATCAGAATCCATGATAGATACAGGCTTTGGCCAAGCACAAAATGGAGCACAAATACAGATCCTCTTAGTGCCCACAAAACAGAAAGAATTTAAACAAACATCATACAGTAATGAATTTTTAATAAATTAAATTGACATAAAATTTGCACATTTATAAATTTCAGACATTAAATAAAGTCTGTAGTAATTAGATACAATCTTAATTACAAGATCAACTCTCACCAAAGGGAAAATAAAATGATTCAAAATATGACCAAACCTCAATTTAGTCCTGCTGTTTGTTCACTATTAAAAATGGCACTAGACGAAAATATCTCAATGAGAGTTATGCATAGCAATATCATCTATGCACAAATTTGAGTGTTTAAGTTTGAAAGTCAAGCATTATGATTATAACAATTTGAAGTTAAAAATCATACATTTAGTAATTCACATATACTGAAATGTTTGTAATATTTTTGAGGAAGGTCCATTCACAAGTATTTGTGGATTCTTACCAGGATGGCACTATACAGAAAGGCATTATATTGAAGTTTAGTGTATAAAAGTAGATATCTTACTATATTAATGAAATCATGTAGAATATTTGATATTCTTAGTAATTATATCTTACTACTATTAAGACATCAAACATCTTTATTTAGCAAATTACACTTTGAAAATTTAATAAGTAAAAATCCTGATACTCAAACCTCGACACAAAAACCTTTAAAATGCTGCCTTTTTATTCAAATTTTTGAATTTTCTTAGAATCTTTCTTTGAAAAATCCTAAATTCAAATATTTTTGGATTACTATTAATCTAAGAGTGCTTATAAATAACATTTATAGATATTCAAATACAGTATTAGAGTGATGTGAATATGTCACTTTAGCTATTTTTGTTTTACATACATTAGAATTAAGGATAAATCTTATTTTCCAATCCATAAAGTGGAAAGAATTTTTTACTTGTCTCTCTGGGTTTGTGTTAAAATGACATTACTCAAGACAATTTTTGTATATGTAATTTTAAAAAATTTCTATGAAACATCTAAAATTTTAAATGTAAATAAATAAAGTTTCTAAATTTTCTGGATAAAGGGTCTTAAAAGAACCCTTTAAGACCCTTTTCCAAAAAAATTAAAAAAAAACTTTCTTAAAATTGTTAATTGAATTAGTTTAGCTTAAACAACTAAATTCAATTTTTTAGTTTTGTTTAATTTTTATCATGATCATTTTTATTTTCTATTGTAAAATTCTGAATTAATTTACTTGCAATTATAAAATAAGCAATTCATGTGATATATTATGTTAAAAAAAATAACATTTTTTATGTAACCTTTTCCTAGAAAAACAACAAAAACTTCATGNTATTATAAAAATAGCAGATTGTCATTGGCAACAGCAAAACAGTGGAAACATCATTCGCACTTGTTCGCAGAAAGTCCGTTATTCGAGACGTACATTATACAAGGCACCACTGTATATTAAATGAAGTCTACATACAGGTTTGAGTTTAGGAGTATGAAAATAACAATTTGTTCTAATACAGAATTAAGCTGTACTGATAAATAGATCTCTGCCTAATATTTATGGGGCAGATTTGTTTACAAGTAGGTATTGGTGCTATTCACGAGTGCACTATATTAAGGTTTGAGCATGTTTAATGTATTAAATTAAATCACTCAAACCTCACTGATGTGAAATGTTTGAATAGAAACAAACTTTTGACTGTACAGAAACATTTTTCTACAACAAGAAACATTTGTTGCATAAAAATGAAACTGTACAGTATCAAAAGGAAATAATGTCCATAAAAAATCCAAATTCTTAAAAAAAATGGAATTGTTTATTTACTGAAAGGAATCAAAGCTTAATCTTCAATGCACAGACAACAAAATGGCATCCAAATGATTGATTTTCAAATATATTTTGTTTATTTTATTTATTTACAACCACAAAGCANTACTGAAAGGAATCAAAGCTTAATCTTCAATGCACAGACAACAAAATGGCATCCAAATGATTGATTTTCAAATATATTTTGTTTATTTTTATTTATTTATTTATTTATTAACTCCTTGATATTTAAACTCTAGTGCTTTTTTTTAATATTGTTTATTCTTTATTAAAAGTTTAAATATATAAATAAAATAAAGCTAATATTGTTTACAAAATGTCTTAAAATAAAAAGTAGTGTTATAAAGCAACAAAACTCAAAGGTTGGACCTTTGAATGCAGTCGGGCAAAACTCCGACTAGTAATAGATATTGCAAAAATTCAATTTCTGAAGTTTATTTACATTCTAATATTTAATAATTATCATTAATTTTGCTGTTTTTAAAAGTTTGTGTTGATTAAAGGCTGAGAATCATTAAAATAAGTTTTTATTTTTTATTTTTAAAAATAATTATTAAATTTGATATAGACAAGATGTAAGTTAATATCATTTATGACCAGGCATCAACATACTATTCTGAAGAATTTAAGTCTAAATCTGGGCTAGATCTTCAGAAATGTAGAACTTCCTTTACTGCTGACACCATATTATGATTCTATCAGAATCCATGATAGATACAGGCTTTGGCCAAGCACAAAATGGAGCACAAATACAGATCCTCTTAGTGCCCACAAAACAGAAAGAATTTAAACAAACATCATACAGTAATGAATTTTTAATAAATTAAATTGACATAAAATTTGCACATTTATAAATTTCAGACATTAAATAAAGTCTGTAGTAATTAGATACAATCTTAATTACAAGATCAACTCTCACCAAAGGGAAAATAAAATGATTCAAAATATGACCAAACCTCAATTTAGTCCTGCTGTTTGTTCACTATTAAAAATGGCACTAGACGAAAATATCTCAATGAGAGTTATGCATAGCAATATCATCTATGCACAAATTTGAGTGTTTAAGTTTGAAAGTCAAGCATTATGATTATAACAATTTGAAGTTAAAAATCATACATTTAGTAATTCACATATACTGAAATGTTTGTAATATTTTTGAGGAAGGTCCATTCACAAGTATTTGTGGATTCTTACCAGGATGGCACTATACAGAAAGGCATTATATTGAAGTTTAGTGTATAAAAGTAGATATCTTACTATATTAATGAAATCATGTAGAATATTTGATATTCTTAGTAATTATATCTTACTACTATTAAGACATCAAACATCTTTATTTAGCAAATTACACTTTGAAAATTTAATAAGTAAAAATCCTGATACTCAAACCTCGACACAAAAACCTTTAAAATGCTGCCTTTTTATTCAAATTTTTGAATTTTCTTAGAATCTTTCTTTGAAAAATCCTAAATTCAAATATTTTTGGATTACTATTAATCTAAGAGTGCTTATAAATAACATTTATAGATATTCAAATACAGTATTAGAGTGATGTGAATATGTCACTTTAGCTATTTTTGTTTTACATACATTAGAATTAAGGATAAATCTTATTTTCCAATCCATAAAGTGGAAAGAATTTTTTACTTGTCTCTCTGGGTTTGTGTTAAAATGACATTACTCAAGACAATTTTTGTATATGTAATTTTAAAAAATTTCTATGAAACATCTAAAATTTTAAATGTAAATAAATAAAGTTTCTAAATTTTCTGGATAAAGGGTCTTAAAAGAACCCTTTAAGACCCTTTTCCAAAAAAATTAAAAAAAAACTTTCTTAAAATTGTTAATTGAATTAGTTTAGCTTAAACAACTAAATTCAATTTTTTAGTTTTGTTTAATTTTTATCATGATCATTTTTATTTTCTATTGTAAAATTCTGAATTAATTTACTTGCAATTATAAAATAAGCAATTCATGTGATATATTATGTTAAAAAAAATAACATTTTTTATGTAACCTTTTCCTAGAAAAACAACAAAAACTTCATGATTTAAGAAAAAATACATACATTATATCAGCAAATTCTTTTTCAATATATTTTTTCAGATATCAGATTTCTTTTCTCGTTAATATTAATTATTAATTATTTTTTGTATTAAGTTTAATTCTGTTCTATCAAATTGCATCTCTCTCTGTTCTCCTATAGATTATGTTGTATATAATTTCAGAATGTTTTTATCATTTTTGACTTTTTATTTTAGAATTTTTTTTACTCAAATAAAATTCATTTTTTGATGTAATTTGATAGTTAATAGGTTTTTAATTAATTTTGTTAATTTAATAAATTATTATTTTCACAATCCATTTGCATTAAATGCATTTATTTTTCTTGTTTTATTTCTTATTATAAAATTATAAATATAATATTAATTTTGTAGATGTTTTATGCCATATGGATTTTTCTTTAATAGTTCTCGGAAATTAAGTCCAAAAGAAAAGAAAAACCCAAAGAGGAGCAGCTGCCAGGGAGATTCTGATGATGGAGGCGGAAGACCAGGGAGAAAGAAGAAAAAGATGGAAGAGAGGTCTTCGGAACCAGCAGACACCGGACTATCACTAGGGGAAGACGAGGAACTAGCTTTACATCTGTTGACTCATTAAATGTAACAAAGAAAATGTTTTTATCAATATTTTTGTACAGTCATCTTTTGTATTTGAACACAATATAAAATATATTGTTTAACCTTGTTTCCATATGAAATTGATTAATTGAATTACATAAATCAAATTTCATTAAACAGTTAATTTTTCATATTTTAAATTTTTATTCTAAACATATTTTTGTTTTTCTGTTATAATTAATAGAATACGATATGATTTTCAAGGATGATTATTTTTAGAATTAATCATTACTTATAGGTAATATTTCTTTACTTTTTTTAATTGTCTCATGTTATGTAAACCAATATTTCCTAGTCATACAAATTAGGTATAGAAAGAAAAATATATTTCATATTTTTTTTAATATTTTATGGATGCTCATATCTCATTTTACTAAATGATATATGAATGCACAGCAAAAATTTTATTAAAAATATACAATAATTATTGCTTAAAGATGACTGTGTATTTAATAAAGTGAAAAATGATCAGAAACTGGGACTCCCAGAAGTTGAGATCCAGAACTCTTAACTTTCTAATGCTCCAACATATTAAAATACAAATAAAAGGACATTAAATAATAAACTGACAGAAAAGAAATGTTTTGAAGGTGTCTAATTCTTAGGCTTGAGTCAAATGGCTTTATTACACCCATGATAGGACCTCTTAGAAATAATACTGAAACTTTTAATATCTTTCAAATATATTAAATTCCAGAAATTTCATTTTTGTAAAACCTTGTCCATAAATAAGACAAGGGGCTAATAATGGGAAGCTGTTATTTTGGTTAGAATTCCACTCAAAGAATAAAATTATTTAAGAATAATTTGTGATAATGCAAACGTTCTAGCTTAAGTCAAATTTCTATATTAAAGTAAAAGAAACGTCCTTAAAATCTGTGCCAGAAAGATCTTTAAAAGACCATTTGTCTTCAATCGTTTTAATTAGTATTGAATTGTTAAGGACATTTGAGTAAAATTATATTCTAATTTTGAATTCAACATAATAGAGAATAAAAGCGCCATTATTATATATATAGAAAAAAATTGTGCCAAAGTATGTTTGAGAAGTGGACAGATGTCATTTCTCTCTCAAATGATCTGCAACTAAATTTGCAGACGAGTATATTACCGGAAGTAAATACGCTCGAACCTCTAAAAATGAGGAAATGATCATTACGTCATTCACTACGAGAGACGCTTTCCTACACTGCCTTGTGACACCTAAATTATATCAGGCTTATCGTCACTTGTAACGTTTAAGTAAAAATTCGGGTAGTCGTAATCAGAATATTAAAGAAAAATGGTGTGATTTCATCCGTGTAACCTATTTGCAATGTAATTTATCAACAAATTTTAAGACCATAAAGAATTACTACATTTTGTGACGTTGCCAAAATATATTACGGTTTTAAATTTTTTGACGAAGGATCCTAACCATATGTACAAGATTAATCATTTATATTTTTATGTATTTCGAAAAATGCAATGAAATAATAACTCTTAAAAGATTCTTTTTACATTGTGCGCTTTTAATCTCACGTTAATGCTTCACTGCATTTCGATAAATTATATACTTTATTATGAAATCTTATATTTGGAATATTTAATAGGATGTGTTATATACATTATGTATTTTATTCTTTTTCTGTGTTTATTCGCTAGTTCAACCTGGTGGAGGAAAGTAAATACAAAAACGTCAAAGTGTTGCCAGATAATTATAATTTGCATGAATTATCATCATTATTTGTTAGAGCGAAATTCCGTGTTTTTAAGTAATTTTACGAACAGATGTGTAATTTAATTAAGAAGTAATCTGTTTATAGCGGGATAGAAAATTTTCCGTATAAATATTTTTAGAGTATAAACGATCGCGCTATCTAAACTTGAAAAATTGTCGGGACAAACCAATGAGAATATAGATAAAACTAGAAGGAAGACAGATTCAAAAAATATATTGTTTAAATTTGATAATTAACGATAAAGAAATGTTGAATCGTTTAATAAATTATGTGAAAAAGGGCAGTAATTTAAGCAATTTCTCTCTTTTGCTTATGCTTTAGAAATTCTAGTTATTATTTCAGTCTGTTTCACACAAAAGTATACAATTTTTTTTTAAAGATTAAGTTTTAATAAATTCAATTTTACACTGATTTTCTATCGAAGAAATTATTTAATCGATATTTTATAAAAACATCTCAAAGCGTCGTTAACTGTACGATTTGAGCCATTCAATTCGCCATATTAAACACCCGCTCGGGCAACTTTCGAAAAAATATATAATTTAAAAATATATAAACTAAATATTACAAAGGAATTTAAAGCCCACCAGTGGTCGAATGGATAACATTACTGGTAGGTCGTGGGTTTGCGCCTCACCTACGGGTGCGGCCACGTGGCGTTTTCAGGTTTTCTTCACATTAGTAACACCTAAATAGGGGCCAATTTCCCACAAAAGACCTCCCGGGAGACATTCCCCGTGTCGCGACGCCAGACAAAAAATAAAATACAAAGAAATTTATTAAATTAATAAGACTGCTCCCTGATCGAATGCATTTTTCAATTTATCTTTGAATTGCAGTTTCGCTGTTGCTAATTTATGTATCCGGTAAATACAGAATTTTTTTGTTTTCTTTTACCGTTCGGTCTAACGGGAAGAAACTGTGTTTTCTATTTAGCAGGAATTTTATCATTTTCTTTCTTTAATGCAAGCGCATCAATTTTTAGAAACGTCAAAATAATCAATTCTCTTTTCGTTTCTTTATTTGGAAAGTTACATTAATTAAAAGCATTTCTAATTATTGGACTGGCTACTGTAGTGGTCTTAAAAAGGCATAGAAGACGTTGCAGCACATGTCTAAAACCTGTGTTCTAGCTGCTTATAGGAGTGAAAAATTTAAACGCGTTCGAAAGCAAATAACTTTCTGTGTCATCAACAATAAATTCCCTTTTTTCCCTATAAAGTAAAAAATTTTTTGAAGACGGGATAAATCTGTAAATCACGTGGTGCTGTTAAAAAAAATCGATATATATAGAACTGGCAACACTTACCGCAAACTTAAACACAGCGGCAATGGCGGGTGGAAATATGCCCATTGAATCTGTTATCGAGGAGAAAACCGACGTGGAGAAGCCCATAGATCGAGAAAAGGTATATTTTTTTATGTTTCTTTTTTAATTATCAGCAATGGAATTTCGTCACATGTTTATAAACAAGAAATTTTGTATACTTTTCTTTGTGTTCTTGTTAGGAACTGGCGGCGTGGTTAGTTTAATCGAACAAATAAAAATAAATGAAGAATCTTAAAACTGTTTTATAACTCTTAAATGGTTTATAATAATTACAGTTTACAGAACGTGATTTAAATCATTGTATGAGTTGCAACGTGGCCACGTTCGTTTATCACTGATCTTTCTAATATTTAAATGTAGAATGGATTCAATGTTTTATTATGAATCTTTAAATTTTGTAAGTGTACAGATTCCCTGTATCATCTTCATTCGGTTTAAATGAGATTTATAAAAACAGTAACTTAAATGCTTTTTGAAATGAATAAATTATTATAGTGAAATATATATATTGTCCTTTACTCCACAACTGGGTGTATAGGTAGACACAGGGCATCTTTAACATCACTCTTTATTCGTGAATATCTTATGCCCAAAATGCGTATTGGCGTGTAAGATATTCTTGAATAAAGAGTGATGTTAAAGATGCCCGGTGTCTACCTATGCACCTAGTTGTGAAGTAAAGGATGATTAAAAGACATGGTATTTTAAAAAGTCAGTAAACATTTTCTATAATTTAATTAATTAAAGCTGTTTTTAATTGAATGTTCTTTTGGATAAGCTATTATTTTTGATTTTTAAAAACTTGGTTTTGCAAACTAAGATTTTTAATTTGTGGAAAGTGGTCGTCTTTTTCAAATTGCTCATTTTAAATTTAAAATAAACCAATTATTTTTATCCTGTTATTAATTTGAAAACTGTGTAACTTCAAAAAGGAGGGGGGGGAACAATTTTTTTAAAACTTATTATTAATATATGTGATTTGTTACAAATGTATAAATTGTTCATTAATAAATTTCCTGAATTATGTACAAAGTAAAATATTAATAAACTGGAAAACATTTAATCAAAAATTAAATTTTTTTTTGGTATACAGTTAAAAGTATTCAAATGATAAGTGATACCATCAAAATTGTAATTATTTTTTCATTTAACACCACAAATACCTTTAAAATCTAGTTCAACATTTAATCAAATAATGAGAAATACATTTGTCATATATTTCTCATCATTCGATTAAATGTTGGACTGGATTTTAAAGGTACTGTACTTGTGGTGATAGTGTTTACAGTTTTAAAAGGCTACCAAAATTTTTTTATTTTTTGCAAAGTTTTAAGCTAGTTCATTTACATATGACCTCAAATTTAGGGCATAAATAGTAAATGTGTAGGGGTTTAGAAAGAATTAAAATACTGTATTTTGAAAAAATTTTATCAATATAAAATTCTTTGGGGTTCTCAAAAATTTATAATTTTACCTAATTAACTCATTTCTAAAATTGCAAAATGCTTTAAAACATAAGTATGCTAATTGATCACAACAGTAGGAACTTCGTCCCAAGTCCTTTTGAGGTGTTGGTAACACATTCCTCCATGTTGCATTTTATAATAATTCTTTATATAATTAACACTATTAGATGTAAAACTAATATTAACTAAAAATCTTTTAAAATTAGTCGTGGAATTTTAAGTTTTGAGAATAATTTACAACTGTCGGTGAAAGAAGTGTGTGCATTAATTGTTGGAATGTAAAATAAAAAAATATATATATAGTATGATAATGATTGATGATCTTATTTTGAGTAATTTTAAAGTAACATAATCTTTCAATGCAAAAGAACAATAAGTCTTTGTCAATGAAAAAAGTCAGTGAATGGTACCTGTATATTATTTATATTTTTGTTATAAAAGTAACTTTCAGTCTGTTTCTTAAAGAAATTTTTTTCCAAATTCTACATAAGTCTGTTACAAATTTTATTTAACTTAACATTGTCATACTTGACATAATCAAAAAAAATATTTAAGTTGGTTATTATGTATTTGACAACTATGGAAAAATTTTAATATATTTCTATGTTGTGTATATTCTTGATTTTGTGCACCATCCCAAAATTAATTTCTGAGAAATCATGCCCATGTATTAAATCAACATTTCACAAATTTTCATGTACTGTAATAGTTAATATTCCTATCATTGATTTATTCGATTTAAAGAAAAATAAAAAAAAAAAATAAAAACTA
>NW_019386902.1:0-18157 GCF_000671375.1 Centruroides sculpturatus | reverse complement strand
AAAGAGTTCTGTGTTTTACGAAAAATTAGAAAAATACGTTATTATTTGTAGTTGGCGTTTTATATACGGTGTTTATTGACATAATGCAGAAATATCTCATCTATTTGCTTCATTAATAATGCTCATAACAATTTGCACTCACGGTAGATTTTCCTTTGTTGAACTGCCTTCATTTCTATCTCATTACGTATCTAAATATACTACTGAATACTCCCCAATATCACATTAAACATTTTTAGAATTAATTTTATCTTTTAAATTAATAAGTGAAACTATTTTTAAAAAATGATACAAACATTCATGTTACATCGGTTAAAATAATGACATTCTTCGCTCGTTGAAAAGTAAGTTATGTTATGACGTCCTGCTTTCACTGATTGAATCAATTCTTGAAATGTTTCAGGAATGGCTTCAGTTCCAGGATTAACCATGAAAGAAGGCAAAGTGCCGACGTATGCTGATGTCAGGACAAATGCAATCAGGATCCAACAGCCAACGAGAATACGAAACGTAGTGAAAATATAATTATCTATTGTTGTGTCTGAAAAATTAAAATAATAAGAAATGGAAATTAGTGGTTTAGTAATTACGAGAAGAATAAAATCATCTTAGTTTTAGTAATTATCGATTCGTTATTAAATAGAAATACAGTCTATTTGTGTCATGTGTCAGCAGGTTCAGAAAAACTGAAAAAATATCAAATATGCAATCATAATTCACAGAAAATGATTTCAGTATTCCACCCGTACACATTATTCTCGTTTAATATACAGTCTATAAAAATTCACGTCATGCACAGTATAATAATTCTCACCTTGTCGAACAAAGTGTCTCAATATAATCCAAAATAAGGTGNACCTTGTCGAACAAAGTTCCTGAATATAATCCAAAATAAGATGGTAAACTTTGGAATCTGCTTATTTTCATATACACTTTTTTTCTTCATTATTCCATACAAAGTTATCAAAACGACAAAGAAAGAGAAGAGAATACAAATCCAAATCTGAAATACAAAATTTTCACAATTATATTGTACTGCATTTTTAAAAATATAAATGTTTATATAATACAGTCAAACATGCAATAACGATCATCTGTAAATAGTAGCGATTTGGTCAGGTGTGTTTTTCTGTATATAAAATCACATTCAAACAAAGACCACTTCATAAATAGTTTCATGTTTACTTGAGTGGCTGTTGTTGAGAAATTCTACGTTATATTATTTTAAAAAGTTCTAAAATTATAAAAACCTATATCATAGGCTTTATTGTTCTGGTGAAAAAAATGGAATTTTTTTTGTATTATAGACTAGCTTTTACTCGCGAAATTTGTAATTTGATAGAAATAATCTTTTCTCGATACTTCACTAAGATTTTCAACATTAGTTGTTACTATATAAACACAAATTCGCATCTAAAATAATACAATAGTAGACGTTCTTCAGGTTAAACCATAATCTTTTCCATCTTCGCCCCCTGCAGAAGAATTTCAAAAAAATCTTTTCTTATCGTGCATTCTCATGACATACCCTAACTGTGTACCAAATTTCACATCTTTAACTTCAGCGGTATGCTCTAAGTAATGATGAATCACTCAGAAGATGTAATTTTATACAGTAGACCCCCCTATAATGGGGTAGATACATTTCGTGTTTTTATGAGTTTTGTATTGTATGAGTAACTTAAATACATGAGCCAATCATAGCCCGGAACGTGTGCAGTTTAGGGACTACAGCTGTTTGAGAAATTTTCTTCCATAAAATTAATCAATTCTAGACTAATTCGACTCAAAATTTTTAAAACATGTTTAAATTTTCAGGAATAATCCATATAAACTATGAAATGAACAAAAAATTGTAGGATTACTTACCGAGTGTGCACTGTTTGATGACACTATTGCATAATCTTGTTTTTTGTTGCAAAGCGGCGCATCCAATGGCAGGCATGTGTTTTCTGATAACTTATTTTTTTGGTCAAAATTCTCTGAACTTTGAAGATATCATGTTACACACCGTTACGTAAAATTCGGTAGTTAAGGCCACTTTTGACATAAATTTTTTTTTTCCATTTTTGGAATGTTTTTTAGGTCCCCAAAGATTTTCAAAATTTTTTGTCTACGCGAAAAAATTTTATCGAGATTTTAATGAGCTTTTGATAAGGCTCGATTAAGGCTTAATTGTTTTTTAATGGAAGTTCTTTTATCAAATTTATTTCATTGTTCGTAAGTTGTAGCGCACGGATTTGACTCCAGTAAAGTTATTTAAAGCTGCTTTCTGATGTCAAAAACGACCATTAAAAGTCTTTTAGTTTTTTAATTAATCGATTTTTCTATACATTAATCAAATTAATAAGGGGGTCGAAATTCGCAATTAAAATCATAATTTTTTAAAAATATTTAAAAATATCCGTGTTGGTCATATTCACCCTACTTTAAACCATTGTTGTCCCGAGACGTATATGAGAATGTCCCGGAAAATCCGACTCCAGCTATGTTCAAGGTCATCCAACTGTGTAAACAATGACTCATTGGTGTTAAATTTCACAAAAAGGCGAGACAAAGGTTAATATATTTTGAAGATTTTTCTTGAAAATTAACGCATTTCTTTCGTTTTTTTTCAGTTTTAAGTATTTTTAATGTATATTTTAAGCTTAATTACATCATAATGAAAATCAGTCAGGCGTGCAATAAAAACGGCGTTTTTTAAAAGCCCACTCATTATTATTACTTAAGTAAATTCTTCATTTGAATTGAAAAAAGTGTTTTTTTCGATTTTACAAATTTGGCAAATATTGATTCCTAAATGGCAGCTTTTCTCTGGATAGCCAACTTTACAGGGGCTACCTGCAGCCTGCAACGGTGGCTTTTCTTCATGATTCGCTAGGGTGCAGGAAAGCTGCCATTTGTCGGTTTACTTTAAAAATAATTTNGCGTTTTTTGAAAGCCCACTCATTTTTATTTCTTAAAAAAATTCTTCATTTCAATTGAAAAAAGTGGTTTTTTCGATTTTTCAAATTTGGCAAAAACTGGTTCCTAAATGGCAGCTTTCCCTCTGGATAGCCAACTTTACAGGGGCTACCTGCAGCCTGCAATGGTGGCTTTCCTGCATGATTCGTTAGCGCGCAGGAAAGATGCCATTCGTCGGTTAGCTTTAAAAATAATTTAAAAACAAAAACATGACAAAACATAAAATAAAAATAAATTTATTGATTTAAAAACATATATTAAATGATTACAATAATAAAATACAATATTATTTACACCATTGAAAAATAATAATGTGATATAAAGTAATACATTTACGCATAAATAAATACTATAAAATAAGTGAATAAAAATTAAAATTACATAATTATTTATAAAAATATATATCTATATATTATTTAAAGTTAAAAGTAAGAAACGTATCAAAAAATAGTTTAACATAATGATGAAATATTGATGTAAAATTTTTACATAAAATTCTGTTTTTAAATAATAAAAGTAGATTTTAAAAATATTTTTGCACTGTGTGGTATATTTGTAAACAGGGTGCTGCACACAAAGGCACATCGCAATCTTTGCAATAGTACCTCGTTTCTTTTCTTATTTTTTTCCCTGCACCGTCATGCTTAGTTTTGCATACGGCACAATGTGTAGTGAGAGCTTTTTTCTGTCGGTCACCGGAAGAAGGACCGAGAAATCTCTTTCTGTAAGTCTAAGTGGACCTGGAATTCTCGGACCAGAAGTTGTCAGCTGACCATGTCTTGTCTCCCTCGTTTTGGTGTGATACTCCACTATAATTCTTTTTATAACGTTAATTCTAAACTTCAGATAATGATGATCCATTACCTCACCATTTTTTGATACAAAACAAAAGCATTAAACGTACAAATATCCAATAAATGAAAAAATACTTTTTTGTAAAATTTTTTCCTCTTTTTCTCGCCACTGGATAATCTCGAAGATGCTGTGCGAAATTACGTAGTATAGTCGATTATTGTAAAAATTGTCGAAATAAGACAAAAATAATATTTCTTATATATTAAATAGGTTGCGGCCGACTTTCACGTTTTCACCGCGAAAACGTGTACGTCGGATGTTCAGCGCCGCTTTCCTGTACGCCTAGAAGTTCGACAATGGTGTTTGTATAGTCAGTGGAATCATGCTTGACATTCCAAACTTCGTTGTCAAACTTCTAGGCTTACAGGAAAGAGGCGCTGAACGTCCGACGTATACGTTTTTGCGTTCAAAACGTTGGCCGCAACCTCTCTATTATCACTAAGAAAACTTGTGTGGACTTCAACCCTCAGATGACTCATCCACTCCCTACTAGGAGAGTAATTAGAAAAGTAGTGTAAATAACGGCATTAACTTCTCACTTGCTGTACCTAGAAAGCTGTGGTTTGTTTTGTTTTCGAACAAAGAATGTGTGTGACTAATAAATCTACGATATTTTTAGCGAATTTATATAAATAAATATTTTCTGTTTTGTTCGGAAATTTCAAATTTAATTATAATTTTAAATTCATGATAAACAAAATACAAAACTACGGTAAACTGTAATATGATTTTACTAGAAAACCAAAAAAACAGAGTGAATGTACAACGAATTTGAAGGGAGATGCCACATTTGAAACAATACTTGCATCCGTAAAAGTGCTTTTCCTGCAAAACATCGTGTTTTTGAAAGAAAAAAGCAGAGTTTTTATAAAAATTCTGTATATAAACATTTTTCATTACATTATTATCAGAAAAAGGTTTTATCTGTCCTGCATTGCTTGACCCACACTACCCCCTGGAGTTTCTTATAAAGAGAGAAATAGTATATTGTAAACGGAGACATTTTACACCCCGAGGCTCTAGAAGGGTGCAGTTCGTTTAGTACAGAAGACAACAAATTACTTTACATTATAAAATCTGCAAATAAAACCTATCGATTTATTTTTATTCTATGTTTTTTCGAAAATAAATTTACAATAATTCAAATAATTCAAATATGCAATAATACATGTAAATATTATTGTAAATTTGTGTTTTATAGATAAAATTAGATCAAATGGTTTTAGATAAAAATAAAATAATAAAATAGTAATTGCAACAAAATATTCAACAATCTTGTACAGAACAATCGATATATAAAGATAAGAAAAAATTACTCTAGACAATCCTGTTATTTTATGTTTTCTTCTGGGATTTGACAATTGCATGCAGGAGTGTCAAAGAACTTTTATTATAAAAGTTTTTTAAATAAATATTTTTACACAAATACAAAAATTTCTGTATATAACAGTAATACTTATTCTATAATAGTTTCTAGCTTTATATGTCGACATAAAAAACTTTACAATAAGCTCCCACAAAAACTCAAAATAATTTATAATACACCATTTCATAAAATAAATTTATAAAAATTTTAGTATAAAACTTTATTTATTTTATAATGTATTATTTAGAAACTTATTATTTTTCATTTAACACAATACTGGCAAAGAGACACTGGATACAAACTTCAGTACAGAAACATAGCTGGACAACCTTGAAAAGATCTGATTGTAAATTTTCGCGGGTTGTTCCCAACAACAGCCTGAGGGGAAGTAGGTTTTCTACACATGTCTGAACTAGTTACTGCAAATACTTGATTGTATTATTTTTTGATAATTTTTTTATTTTCTTGTTGTTACTTATATTATATGCTAAACTTAACCTCATTAACCTAACATTGTTTTTTTGTGTTTTACAGGAAAACTGCCACAAAAAATTAAAAAACTTTTAATACACCAATTTATGAAAAATAGATTTCTCAAATATTTTAACATATAACTTAATTTCTTATATTACATATCATTTAAAAACAAATTGTCTTTCACATAAAAAGAATCACGACAGATCACGTGACATGCGCCGTAGTTCTGTGTAGTTAGCGTAATGTCCTTGATAACAGCTCTTTATGGCCATTTGCGAGATATTCTCATGCAAATCACAGGAAACGACCGGTTTAGGGACAGATGTGCATCAGTTACCATAAACATTCAAATACATCACGAAATTTTCGATCATGTATACACCTTCAATATGTGGGAACCGCAAAAATTGTCCAAAATTAAAACTTTTATTGGGTGTATAATTTCAAAATTTTCTGATGCCATAAACAACATCCAATAGAGTGTAAAATAAGCTTTGCCCGAGTTATCTCGTCCATAGGGAGAATAGAAACGAACTTTGAAAATTGGACGAGTTATGTCGTCAATGGGCATACCGAATGCGTCACACTTGATGAGTTATCTTATCAATGAGATTAAGCATTGTGTGTTAAATATAAAATGTTCAAAAAACAATGTTTTTTATACTGTATAATTGCTAATATGTGTCCAACAGTTAATACTAACAAAAATTCCATATATTTGTATAGGAAATATTTAAAATATTTAATTATAAATAGTTTAAAATTTCCCGTAAGTGTTAAAAATATTCCAACATTTAAAAAAATAATTGTTTAAATATTCCAGTATATGGATATAAAAACAAACTAATTTATCCAATTTATATAAGCAAATTTCAATTTAAAAAAGAAATAAATTTGTTTTTATATAAATTTCATTATTTTTTAATTAGAAAAAGACTAATGTCAGATAAATCTTCAGCAAGAAAATTTTGTAAAAAATGTTTAAATGGTGTTGAAAAAGAATGTACTTTAAATGAGCATCTCAAATTTCGTTTTAATCATAAATATCAAAGAGTATCCACTGTGAAAGAAAAAGAAGCAACCACCAAATTTCATTCTTATGAAAAGTCATTATTTCACCCAATCTGCATATATGCAGATTTTGTGTTAATTTTGGAAAAGAATTCTTCAAATGAAATAGATCCTAAAGAAAGTTTTACTAAAATTGTTGAAATTCATAAACCTATATGTTATTCGATTATAATTATTGAGAACGAGGATAATATAATATATGCTAATTTTTATTGTGGTGATAATGCTGTTAATAATTTGTTAATTGATATTCAACACCAGTTAAATAATTTGCTAGATAAAATAAATCGTTATGTTGAAATTAATTTAAATACTGTTTCTAATAATTCAAGACATTTATGTCATATTTGCAAAGAAAAATTTGATAATGTTGATATGAGTGTAATAGATCACGATCATTTAACAGGATTTTTTAGAGGGTGGGCTCATAATAAATGCAATTTAAATTATAGACTAAAAACGTTTATTTTAATTATATTACACAATTTTTCAGGTTATGATTAGCATTTAATTTTTAAAAATATATTTTTTAAATTATTTTAAAAAATTAGAATTACACCCATACCTCGCTATACCACCGCTCTTTATACGGCATTTTCGCTATAACGGCCCTCTTCAAGTAAGGCACGTTTTCGATTTACGGCCTAAAATGTTTCGCTATAACGGCAAAAAAAACTTTTTTTCGATGTCGATATATCTAACTGTTGCCAATCTTGCGCAAGCGCAATCTCGATGCACACACTTTTCTATTTTTTTTTGTTTATGAGCGTTATTCAGTGTGTGCTCATAAAGCGGCTGGTTTAGACTTGTCTGTGAGTGTTTTATGTACATATTTATAACATCAAGGATGCTGTTGACAACATCAGTGAATAATGAAAGGAATTAAAATTAACAACAATGAACCATGTTTGGAAAAAAATATGGCCGGAATGTGTAAAAAGTACTGATGCAGAGGTTAATTTCCTTCCTGAAATCAGGCAAAACATTTTGGATCTAGCACATGATCTCGGCTTTGAAGGTTTGAACGAACGTGATGTGCTTGATTTACATGAAGCTGATAGGGAACCCCTTTCATATGAGGAACTCATTCAGTTGCAAGCAGAACCGGCATTTGATGAAGAGACAGAGCTTGTTGTATCCAAACAGCTAACATCAAAAAATTTTTTCGAAAGCTTTTTCCAGTTTTGAACAAGGAATAAACATTCTCCTTGAAAACGATCCTGACGTCGAACATAGCGCTAAAGTTTCTCGAGGAATTAATTGAGCCATTAGCTGTTATAAATCACTGAAGAACGAAATAGACAAGAAGGCAAGACAAACAACGGTGGACAATTTTTTNAGAATCTTGTACAGTTTCTCTAGATTCGGGATAATTTCTGCCATCTATAGATCTCATACGCGCATCTCTATCGATGAGAGAGTATCCTATATCACTAATGAAGGGAACCGCTTCTGTGGGATGTAGCGATTCGCCTTGTGAATTAATATCTGTAAATGTATCGAGTTTTGAATGGTTAACAGTTGGGCTTGAGGTAGATGAACGCACACATTGTTGTTTCTTACTGTCACCAAACATTAAGGAATGCATGCTTGGACTGGATGAGCGGTCTCTGTGTGTGGATGGATTCTCTTGTTCATCCAGGAATCGGTCCATGTAATCTCTGAAATATTAAATATAAATTTATAAGTCATAACACAATTAAATATTTTAACAAGAACATATAAATTTACACAAAATTTCTGCCAACGATGTAATGATTTAATAATAATCTTTTAAAATTTAAATATTTACAAAAGGTTTAAATGTCAATTAATGTCTTTATTTCTTAATTGTTATAAAAAATACTATAATAAGCAAACATATGCAAATATTTAAATACAGATTATGGGAAAACTAATAACACAACACTTCAATTATGTAAATAAAACAGCTAAAAACTGTTACAAAACTTACTGAAAGAATGGACAAGTTCAAATATTGGACATATTGCAGATGGCCAGTAATAATAATAATTAAAGCTAATGCTGTTGACAAAATACTGGATAATTGGTAAAATAATGACTGCAGTGGAATATTATTCTACAGACATGATTCAGATCCTGATTATGTTTTAATAATTTTATTTTAATCAAAAGTTATCAATTTAAATCTAATTGTTATTAGTAAAAAAAAATCACCATTATGAACTAAACTTATTTTGATTTTTTTACATGACAAAACGTATTCTAACAAAGATGTAGCAACATGTGTTCCTTTTTCAAATTTATTTCAATTTTATTAAAAATAATGTTAGAAATATTGATTGAATAATTCAATTCCCTAAAATCTTTGGTACTGTCTTTAATTAATTAAAAAGAATTAAACTCAATCAAATTTTAAGAAGAAAAATTAGGAAAACTCACATGTGATTACCAATAACTGAAGTCCAATAAAATCTCCTGAAATAGATGAATAAAGAATGGGACAGAAAGATAATTATAAATAGAAAAAAGTAAACTTTACTAGTTTTATTAGCACAGAATTTATGATATGATGATTTATAAATATTATCAAACTGTTAATAGAGAGATATTTGGCATCTGAAATGATTAGCAAAATACCAGAAAGAATATTTCAAAGAATCAGTAACAAAAACTAGCTATATAATTTTACGACTTCATTTTATGCTCATTTTATTATTTTATTGATCAGTATCCGAAACTTTGTTGCCTACAGTTTTGTATATTTTTTTTACATTTTATTATTTAATAATTTAAAATACTAGTTCTTAAATTGAAAAATCATCTGTTTTAAAATTGTCTTTTAGTTCTAATTTTCTAGTTTAGTTCCAAGAATGATATAAACTACAATAAATACTACATTTTAAACATTTTTATAATTTCTATAACAATACATTATCAAATTATTCTCTATAATAATAAACTAACAAAGATTATTCAGTTGTTTACCAAAATAATTTATGTTTAGTAACACTAAAACATATAAAATGCTCAAAGGACTTATTATGTAAAGATAACACAATAAAGATGAATTTGGTAAAAGGCAATTACACCCATACCTCGCTATACGGCCGCTCTTTATACGGCATTTCGCTATAACGGCCCTCTTCAATTAAGGCACGTTTTCGATTTACGGCCTAAAATGTTTCGCTATAACGGCAAAAAAAAACTTTTTTCGATGTCGATATATCTACATGTTGCCAATCTTGGGCAAGCGCAATCTCGATGCACACACTTTTCTATTTTCTCTTGTTTACGAGCATTATTCAGTGTGTGCTCATAAAGCGGCTGGTTTAGACTTGTCTGTGAGTGTTTTATGTACATATTTATAACATCAAGGATGCTGTTGACAGCATCAGTAAATCATGGAAGGAATTAAAATTAACAACAATGAACCATGTTTGGAAAAAAATATGGCCAGAATGTGTAAAAAGTACTGATGCAGAAGTTAATTTCCTTCCTGAAATCAGGCAAAACATTTTGGATCTAGCACATGATCTCGGCTTTGAAGGTTTGAACGAACGTGATGTGCTTGATCTACTTGAAGCTGATAGGGAACCCCTTTCATATGAGGAACTCATTCAGTTGCAAGCAGAACCGGCATTTGATGAAGAGACAGAGCCTGTTGTATCCAAACAGCTAACATCAAAAAATTTGTCGAAAGCTTTTTCCAGTTTCGAACAAGGAATAAACATCCTCCTTGAAAACGATCCTGACGTCGAATGTAGCGCTAAAGTTTCTCGAGGAATTAATTCAGCCATTAGCTGCTATAAATCACTGAAGAACGAAATAGACAAGGCAAGACAAACAACGGTGGGCAATTTTTTAAGCCAGGCCCATCCTTACCAGCGAAAAATGATGACGACAGTTATCTGCAGGTTACCATTTCTTTATCGTCTTCAGATGTAACATGAAGTTGTTTCATTTTTCTTTATAGATTATTGTTGGTTTTTGGAGTATGTTATTATTTTATGTACTTCTTATGTGTGTATTTTTCATTTAAATGAAATAAAAAGATAAAATGCATTTTGAATGATAAACCATGTTACATATTTAACAAATTTGGAACCGATCCAATTGAATTTGTATGAATTTGTATTAGAACAATTGATTCCTTATACGGCTTTTCGCTTTGCGGCCAAGTTTTGTGGAACGTATCTAGGCCGTAAAGCGAGGTATGGGTGTATTATAATAGATTATGACATTAACTGAAGTTACATGAATATTATTTGTAATAATCTCTCAACCGATATATTTGATTAAAACTTTATATACATATTTTTTAAAATCAAGAAATTCTTTTCATATTTCAGGTATAAAAATTTTTTAATTATCTGTTTACTTGCACATGAAATATTGAGTCTTAGCCTCTAATAAAAGATTGTCATCATTTTAAGTATGCTCCTGACATGATCAAGAAGGATATATATATAGACACAAAGACATTTTTTTTTTAAATTTTGAACTCTGAAAGCAAATAAAACATTTTATACTGAAAAATTTATATTAATGAATAAATAATCATATTTTTCTCTCAGAGGATTTAAAACAGAAAGAAAAAAGAGATCAGATAAACTTTTATAGTGAGATTAAAGTGAATAAAAATTAATTTCTTTTCACTGGATGAATTTTTTCACAAATACAAATATGAAGTATATGCAATAAGTAGCTTCTCTGTGCTGTGAAAAATTTAACCATTGATTGCTTATATTTTTAATTTATAAAAAGGTAATTTGAAAGAACTTTGAACCACTGTCAATACTGTAACATTCACATCTGAAGACATCATAACATTGAAACAAATGCTGTCAATGGATACAAATAAACAATAATACATTTAATAATATTTTTAGCTCCCAAAATCTTAAATCATATATCTTAAATCTACATTTCTGAGATATCTAATTTGTAAATGTTTATTATTTAAAATTGCTTCATAAAATATAGCTTTACCTATGTAAAATTATTTTATATGTAAATGTAAATTTACAACTATTGTTCATGTTCTTAGTAAACATTACAGAAGATATTAATCCAAAAAATAAGTTACTATGTATATATATACTAATCCCCTCCTGTGAATATGGTACATGAGTGAAAATCTGTATGCAAATAGAAACACCATGGTTTACAGCTGTAAGAGTGTGTTATATTCACTGTAATAAATATTATAATCTTTTCAAATCATAAATTGTATATATTTCATGATTTTATTAATATAAACTTTTATAGTATAAAATCCATTTTCAGTATGGCCTTTTATAAAATTAAAAAATCTACACAAGAAAAGTCTATTTTATTACTATATTCTTTACTAAATAAAAATGAAATAAAACATAAATATAAGATTATATTGAAAAACAACAAATACTTATACTTTGCAATCCAGACAAATAGAGATCAAACATCAGAATAAAGAAATTAACCTGAAAATTTTTGACAATATTTGATGAATGTTATGAGCAGATATGTCATTATAAATACATTATTTGTCATCATCAACAAACAATATTTTAGAATGGCATTTCTGATATGATAATATTTAAAGTTTAGATATTTAAATTATGAAAAATTATTATATTAAAAAAAATTAAAGAAGCTTTCAACAATTCTAAATAATTAAAAAACAATAATTAATATTTGTGCTGTAAATAAAATTTATAATGGAGATGAATGGCATAATCATAATTTAACACTATATTATGTTTGATTCATTTAGTGTAACACAAATGCATGATTATTAATTAAATAATGTGTCAACCCTTTCCTGCAACTTAGAGACTAGATGGTAGAGTTCACAACTATTTGCGGAATGTAATATAAATATTTAATATGATCACTAAATGCCATACTAAATCTTCCAATTTTCTCATAAAATCTATTTAATAATTTCTTTATTTCTTAAAGTGTTTTCTTTATATTAAAATTTTAAAAATGTGCAATTTTTGATGTGGATAATCACTGCTGAAAAATCCACATATTTAGTATATTATACCATTAAAAAAAAAAGCACACTAATTTTATATAATTAAGATACACAATTAAGAATACACACCTTAAAAACACACTGCTGGAATAAGGTAACTGAAAATTTTTTAACATATACTGCAAACCTCACATTAAGCATAAACAATGGCTGTTTTCTAATATTTAAATTTTTAAAATATTTGTTAAAATTTATTTGATATTCAAATATTTGAATGGTTCCAATTATATAGTTGAAGATGGTTTCAAGAAATTTAAAAAGTTGCGGTAAAATAAAGAAACATTTTCAATTACCTTAATCCAGCAGTGTCTTTGTCTTGTTTAAAATGATACTAAGTTTCAGAGTTTAAAAATAAAAAACTTAGCAATCAATTTTAATTATGCAAAAGACAAAATAAAATCATCACAAATAAAAATTACAATTATAATGTATAATGAAAAAATACTCAGAAAATCTGTTAGAAATTATTCTTTCTAACTTGATAAAAATTCCTAAGCACCTAATAATGTTTAATTAGTTGTCCAACTAAAACACTCTTCCCTTCATTTAAAACAGAATGGTAACAAAAGTCTCTCTCCTTATCCATTATTTCAAAATCTAATAATGTAATCATTGTATGTCAAGCAAGCAATAAACCAGTGGTGCCCAAACTACTACACCTGGAGGTATTTGACACATCGTTTATGACAGAAATATGCCTACCTACCTATGATTTAAATGCAATTTGACCTACCAATTGAAAAGTTTGGGCACCATTGCAGTAAACAATAGTGCAAATTTCCATCTCCTCAGCCCTTTTATCAGAGAGGGCTGTAGTAATCTCAGCTCCTAATGAAAACAGGGCAACATTGTCAATTACAAAGTTGTAGTACTGTACATGACAAAATATGTACTATTACTTTTTAATGCATTCTGAAATTTCAATTGGGACCTTGGAATATACTGTTAAAGATGACATTTAAATGCTTTACTGCATAACATACAAGGGGCAGTAGTGCATCACTACACAACATTCATGCAGAATGGAACTGGGCAAATCAATTTTGTACAGCAGTGGGTAGGTCAAAATGGACCAGTGAATTAGCCATCAAAGTCCCCAGATTTTTTCATCCATGGATTTTTTCCTTTGGGTTTTCTGAAGTTAATTGTTTTTAAAACAGCCAATGAATACAAGTGATGTGCAACTATATATTCTGGTGCATGTGCTGCCATAACCGATGACATGTTAGCCATGCAGAATGCCATTATTGAAAAAATACAAGTGTTTTTTGTTGCAGAAAGGAGTAATTTTGAGTTTGCATAATAAATGGCATGTGCAAACATTTGTAGTGTTTTGTGCGCTTTATCTAACAGCATTTGATATTTTCTATTATTAATAAAAGAATGATTACATTCACCATGCCAAAATATTATCCAATTAAAAATTAAAAAGCCCATAATCCGAGTTAATGGGATAATTGGATAATATTTTGGCATGGTGAATTAATTAGTTTGGCACAGTTAATTAATTAATTAATTAAATTTAAAGAACAAGACAAACACTGTCTATTGGCATTAAACAGTTTTTTTTTATATCATCAAATGCACTTTCAACATTTTTTTGATATTAACTTCAGGAAAAGAAAAGAATGTATCCTTCAATACAGAAACTGCTATTTGATTTTAGTACTAATATGTGCATGCCAATCTTGTGCCTAAGTTTGTTTAAATTTAACTTTGAATAATTTATATTCCATTTCCAAATAGTTAATGATGTATTTTTAAAGTTTTATTCTAATGTTTCTAAATTACATTCTTTTCTTCACCTGAAGATGACATTGATAAAATGTTGAACATGCTTGCAATGATGTTATAATAAAAACTGTTTAACAGCAATAGACAGTGGTTATCTCTTTCTTTAATTTTATTAATAAAGCAGATCAATTGCATATCCATATATCATTGCTAACTTAACTGAACTCTTGCATTGCATTTGTGTTATGCAATGATGCACTACTAGTTGTATATTGTTCAGAGAAGCTTTATCTGCCATATTTGATAGCCTGTTCTGGAATCCCACTTAATATTTCAAAATAAATTTAAAAGTTATTATTATATTTTTTCATATGCTACAACTCTGTAATTGATAATGTGACCCCATTTTTATTAGGAACTACGATTACAACAGCCCTCTCTAACAGAAGGGCTAGAGGATGCAGAAATTCCTAACATAGTATACATTGGCAAAATAATATTCTGCCATTTTTTAATATACTGTATATTAGTCTGAAGATGGGATTTTTAAAAAAGTTAAAAATGTTTGTTTCATTAGAAACTTATTGAATTAACATTCTTAATTTATATATTATTCCATTTTTAAAATATTCATCTCAAGATATAGAATATTTGATATATAAACAGAAACATGTTTAAATTAGTTTAGATTGTTTCATTAAAGTACAATATTGTTATAAATTCAATGATAAGTGTGATTATATGCATGTACAGTACAATTTCCATGTCGTCATTTGTGGCAAAATTGGCACCTATTAGAAATAATTGAAAGTGCTGTATGTGATGTCTCTATATAAAACTGTATATTGAAGAGAGAGAGAGGAAAAAAAAAAAAAAAGATTTTATCTTCAACTTTTCCAAACTTTACAACTCTACAAGAACATTTCAAAAATCTTAAAATATGCACAGAATGCCAATATATTATTATTATTTTTTTGATGAGTAATGGCTCTGTTTGTAATCTGTGAATGCATCTTGAGAATGGAATAAATGAAAATAAACTTTTTCAATGATTTATCTTACATTAGATAATTAGAAACTCGGGAAGTAAAACAAAACTCAAATTTTTCATTGATAGCACATTTTTTGATATAGCTTGTACTATTCATCAAATCTATATATTATTATATCTAATTTCTTATAAAATATATTTAAAGGACATTATACAGATGAATCTTCCTTTCAAGGTTATTAACATTTAAAATATCATTCATAGAAATACAATATGTATAGTATGAAAAAATAATTTCTACAATAATTTAGGTTTTTGTAGTTAAGAATGCACTTAAGTTAATTTCAGAATTAAACTTAAACTATGATATTACTTTTTTCCAAGAAACTTCTTTTTTCCAAGAAACTTCTACATACTTTACTAAAAAAATAAAAATTTTGTTTTTTTAATAGATTTTAAATAAATTCAATACCATATAAATGTTTATACAGTGATAAGAATACCTGGCCAGATGAGTTGATGATAGTCATCAACTCATCTGGCCAGGTATTCTCATCACAAGGCTAATTTTTCTTTCATTTCATCATTTTATCAAGTTTGAATTCACCATGAGTCCTAATTTTCCATCTTTTTCTATCACTATTAAGTATTTTTAAGATTTCAGCCAAATTTTTTATGATCTGGTTTTTGTTCCTTCACTTTGTACATGATTTATTGATTTATTTTATAATATGAATTTTTATTACTCATGATTCTTCACACTATTGCTTGCATGACATTTGAATCTGTCTTGATGCAATTTTTCCAGTTTTGATCATTATTGAGTGTCTTCTAATTTATTAATTTCTTACTTCATTCTGTCTTATCATCTTTATTTGTTGTAATATTCTCATTCTTCTTCAACATTACAGACTCTTAAATTTTAAATACACAAAATATTACCTCAGTATGTACAGTATAGAATTCATTAACAGATCTTTTGCATTCAAATACACATTTTTTGAGGTGTCTTCACTTCATCATCATATCATTCATTCTCCTTTCTCTTTTCTTTTTTTTCAAACATTGTAACAGAATCAAACAAGGAACATTTCATGGAACACTTTCTAAACTTTGGCATGTATGATCAATTTATGTTGTGAATGTGTTGATTGTATCAGCCTCAAGTTTGATCATTTTTGATTCTGGATCTGGCTGTATGGGCTGACTTCTTTATCTCATTTTGAACTTCTTGCATCATTTCCTCTGGCCAACCAATTTTAGGAATCAAACTTAGGAATCTAGGCAATTCTCTTCTTGATTTTTGTTCAAATTTGGTACTGTACATGTGACTATTGTTAACTTCCCTGTCATTCAACAGTCTGATAATGAAAGAATTGTTAATGACTTCTATATAGCAAATAGCAAGATAATATTTTGTTCATTACCTTGCTATTTGCTATATAGAAATCACTTTTTTAAACTCTCTTCATTTCATTAAGATCCAGTATACCATTACATACAACATCAGTTTTACAACTGTTTTATATAACTCTTTGAATCTCTCAGATATCTGCAAATCACAGACTAGTCTATTACTGTATTTCCATTTCATCTATCCAGATTTGATTCTTCCCTTTCTCTCTTCATTCCTACATATAAGTGAATGCAAATTTTTAAAAACAGAATTAACATTTTAAATCATAATTTACACCATTTTTATATATTCCATATTACAGTTTTACAATTGCTTTTTCTTTGATATATATATATATAGAAGTGTAATGTGTGATACTATACACAGAAAGAAATCTTTGTAAATTGTCTTATAACAAAGATTGTTTCAAGTGATTGAATGTACTACCTAACATGAAACTAAACTGATTTCCTATACTTCTTTTATTTTGATATATACAGTGGGTGATCGGTTAACGAACAGATTGGATAACGAACACTTTCGCAAAAGATTTTATGTTCGGACAACGAACACATGATCGGATAACGAACACCTCACAGAACAAACACAACAAGAAGCGACGTAAAATAATGAATACAATTGGTCTTCCCTTGTCTTTGGGCAACAATTTGAAACTTTCCGGAGTGTGGGAGACGTCTACATTGACGCTCTATACCGATCGGATAGTATTCCTTCAAACTTTGAAACTCTCCTTTGCAATTCCAGCCTTTTATTTTTCTGACAAAACAATTCTTTTATGTATTCGCAAGACTGTCGGGTAGGCACTTGTTAAGTTTTGCGTTTTCTTTTTGAAAGGTGAGAGTATAATAGCAAAGGTAAAGAGTGGGCAGAAGATGCCTAATGTTGCTGGGCAGTATGGCGTGAACAGGTCTACAGTAGGCTGTAGTTCAATCTTATTTAAGAAAAATACTGTATAATCAAGAAGACTCAAGCAACTAATGGAATAACAAAAATCACATTTGAGAAATAAATAACATCGAATAGTTCATAATGGAACATGAAACGGATCTGACGACAGAAGAATGCCAAGAACTCTTGAATGAAGAACACCAAGAAACTCGGTGAGATATGTTTTTTTCTGAAAAAGAGGATTAATGCCGATATCTGTTATTAATTAAAGATCCTTTCAAGAAGTGGGAGGATGTCAGAACAATGGTCTAGAATGGCTTCCAAACCAGGTTGAGGCTTGTGGATTTCTATAATTGAACAAATCCTGAAATAGAGAGAAAAGCAATTGACATTAGACAGATTCTTTAA
>NW_019386901.1:0-20672 GCF_000671375.1 Centruroides sculpturatus | reverse complement strand
ATATGATTTAGAAAATGGACAATTTGTTAATTTCCACTTATTGATATTCTTTACAAACAATCTTCAATCACTCTTTTGTATGAAATAAAATAAATTTCTTAAATATCATGCGATATATTATTACATCAAAATATCATTTGTTTTTTGAAACCGTGTCCTGTTTTATAATTCTGGCGTAGTAAAACACTAGTATTGTGTTTTATTCCAAAGACACATGGCAAGTTTTCCATCAAATTCCTTTAATCGACTCAACTAATAAAGGAATTTGATGGAAAACTTGCCACGTGTCTTTGGAATAAAACCCAATACTAGTGTTTACTACGCCATAATCAAAATATCACTTTCGATTTATTATTGGGAATAGGACAACAATTGGGCGAGCTGCCAAGGTGGACAACTTCCTGGTAGACTTTCTATGAGAAATCCGGAAAACTACACGTGGCCAATTCCACGTGGAATACATTACTTCGTCATGGAAACAGATGGGCGCCAGCGCATATAAAATCTGTTTATCCGTATATCCTCTTATCACAAGTTAATTTATTCAACCAGACGTAAAGGGAAAAGTATTTATGCTTGTTTTATTGATTTTACAAAAGCCTTTGACAGCATTAACCAAGAGACTCTTTACAAGATTTTCAAAGTACTAATTAAAGATACGAGCAGAAATACTGAGACAGCTGTTAAAGTATGTGGATAGAGAAGAACATGGCTTAGAATAGAAAAAGAGACTAGTCAAGAGGAGCCAATATCACCGGTTCTATTTATCACATATCTTGAAAGGAGAATGGGCATACTAAAGGAAGAAGCAGATGGAATTTCAATCCATGGTAAGAGGATAAACTCAGATTTGCAGATCATTTGGTTATTTTGGAAGATAACAGGGAAAAACTGCTTGAATCCATTAACAAACTGAAGAATGAAGGTCCACAAATGAATTTCTCAAAAACAAAAATAATGGCTTTTCCAAAGAAAACACGATCAAAAAGATGTCTTTGAGATCGATGGAAAACAGTTGGAAATAGTGAAGGAGTACATCTATTTAGGAAATAAGCTCGTATCAAACTTGGACTGCTGCAGAGAAATTAAGATTAAAATTGCCCAAGCAATGACAATAATCAAGGGAATAGAACAAATATGAAAGAGTAGAGAGATGTCTGAGAACCAAACTCAATGTTCTTGATACCTGCATTCTCGATGACGTGTTGTATGAATGCGAGAAGTGGATCATAAAGAAATCCATCACAAAAAATAATCTTGGCCTTCGAAAGGAACTACTGCGAATAAACTGGTCAGAGAGGGTCAAAAACGAGGAAATGTATCAAAAAGTCTAACACAAAGAAACCTTTATACAGATAGTAATCAGAAAGAAGTTATAATTATTTGGGCACATATGAAGAATGAACCCAGAAAGAGGATTAAACACGTGAAGGAAACTCAGAAAAGTTTAGAGCTAACCCACGACCAATTCCCACTGTTCAGTGGTTTTCCTTTGTCCATCCCAAAAAAAAGGAACTTTAACAAAATAAATTTCGTTTAGAATAAATTCCATTGAATCCTGGCTTAAATTGCAGATAATCCTTCATAATTCAGAATTATAAAAGACGTTTTGAAAAATTAAAATTAAATTATTTACATTCTTAATTTTAAAAAATGGCGTTCACTTGAACACCAAACAAAATGAATAATGGTCGAATTATTAAATATTTTAATTAAAAAATTTATTTACAGGATTAAAATAAATTATTGTAAGAATATTTAAATTTAAGATAAAAATAATTATCCAGAAAATAGTCATTTACATTCAAATTAATCGATATTTAATTAAGATGGCAAAATTTACATAAGTTCAGTGGCACAACCCTTAAGAGTACTTCTTTAAGTGTGGAAGAAGTGGATTAATTTAACAATTTTAGTGTTTTAGATGGTGATTTGATTTTAAATTTACGTGCAAGTCAATATATTTCGTTAATTTTTACATTTTTAATTACATTTCAATCGAAGTTTCTAAGGATCTATCATTACATCAACTAAATCATGGAAGAGGAATCAACTAGTGGGTGTGAAGTGTGTTGTAAGTATATTTGTATTCTTGTAATTATAATTGTTTTTATGTTGATTAAGTAAACTTTATCTTCAGCCGGAGATTATTATTCAGGGAGTTCTGATTCTGATGAGTATGTGGACTGTGAGAGGCAATGTCCAGTATGTTCAGAATGGCACACTTACTTTCCAGGTAAAGCTTGTCCCGGTTGTACAGAGTTTTTCGAACAATGCGTGAGAAACTTTGAAGAACCAATTTGTTATACGAGTGAAAACTATTGCGATAACAAGAATCAAAAACGTTATTGCAACTGTTGTCGATTGAACAGATGTTACAAAGTGGGAATGAGAGTAATAGATGTTTATGGTACGTAGTACTTTAATGGAAGATAATTTCTTTCACTTAATAATGACATACACGTTTCTAACGACAGAATACCTTGATGACTATATAAATGCTCTTCGAGTAAGGTTAAACGAAGGATGCCAGGTAAAAACATTCTTATTTTCAATTCGGGGTAGCGGGAAACTGTTAAATTCGTGTTCTGTTAGGTTTTTTTTTCTGTATTCTACAAAGTTGTTTTTCAAGATATTTTTTTGTTTACAATGCTGTTTTTAGGGGAGGAAACTTGACAATGGAGTAAGGTGGATGAAAGCACAAGAAGAGTTTTATGACCTTAGAGATAGTTTTCATAATTGGATTTGTTGTTTCAGCGACTTTCAAACCCTGCGAAGATGCGATCAAGTAAGAATGTTATGAAATTTTCTTTCCCTGTATCTTCATTAATCTTGTGAAAACCCCCACCTATAGAACTTTAATCTGTTTACATATTAAATTCTCCATTACTGGGGAGTTAAAATCTTTATTTACCCCTTCCACCTTTTAGTGAAAACAAAGCTGAGATTTAAACAAAATTCCCTTCTGGAATGAGTTTTTTAAGTTTACTGCTTAAGAATGATGATGGGTTTTATCTGATGACGAAACCTTCCTTTTTCCTAATGGTTTATTTTTAATTTTTGTAGGTTAGTTTAAGAGAAAAATATAAATACAGAGGACTTATAATGGAAATAGTCCAACAATCACTGGAAGCGCACATGGTGCTGAGATTTGAGAATTTCTTCTGGAATCCTCTCAAATATCACAGTTCCCTCATCATCGATTTAATTAGCGGTATTTTAAAACTAACGCTGAAACTGCGCCTTTGTTACTATGATGGAGCAGACATTAATAAAATGAAACTAAAGTTAATATTGAGGGACGACGGTAAGTAATTATTGAAAAATATATTTAAAAAAAAACATTTTCTACGAAATCTAATTCTTGTACACACGACAGACTTCAACGTTGAGTTAGGTAAGCTGGAAAATGATAACTTAACAGAGTTAAAGAATATGTTAAATGATATAGAAGAAAAATTTACAGAAGCATCAAAGCATTGTCTGGAATTCTGTTGTAAGTTATGTTTTTGCTTGTTTTTTACTTAAAAAATTTTTCAATTCCTGTTCGATAAATTGGGAAATTTGTCTAAAATGTAGTTAATTTTTAAAAATACACTTTTTTTATTTATAGGACGAGTACGACTTTTAGAATTATATATATATAAAACGTAATATACGTCTGTAAAATGTAAATGGAACCATTCAACTTTTAAGAAATAATTGTAATGTTTTCAAATTTATATATGTATATGAAATGCTATTGTTTATTTTAACTTGTGATAGTACACGTGGTAGAAATGAAATGAGACGAGAAATTAAATGAGCTTCGTTCAACCTTTTTAACTGCTTATTCAATGAACTCCATTGTACATGTTTACTTGAATAAATTTTAAAAATTCACGTGTACATTGTGTAGACATTTTTAATGTAAAATAAATTTCCTACTTGTTTACTTTGAAACAAATCCTTGACATAAATTAATTAATCTACATCAAATCGGAGGTGAAGTCTTTGATGGAAAACTTCCATCAAACACAGCAAAAGAATGCTGTAGCATGATATGAACTATGAAAGTCTAATAAAAAAAAAAACTAAACTTCTCATTGTCTTGTTAAATTTTAATATCCGTGATATTTTATATAAAATTTTGAAAAGCCCTGTGCTCCTACGAATGTCTTCCTAGTAGGTAATCCTGTGTTACACAATAATCCAGTGGTTCTTAACTAGTGGTGCAAAGATTCCCAAGGGGTTTGTAGGAAGTCCGTTTTCAAAGGGTCATTTGACTACACCACGCGAAACAAAATAGGTTAAGAACCCCCCTATATTATAGCTGGACGGACAGTTTAATCTAAACAAAGACACTAAGAACAAGTCTTTAGTACTCGGCAAAAGGGCACTTTGCTTTATAACTTTCAGGATCCTGGAAAATCATTTGAAATGTAATTTAAGTAAATTGCATAAGATTTGAAAAAAAAAAATTATACGAAATCCTTGCACTCAAATTTTGAGGAGGCATAAAATCTCGACACGTGCGAGCCTCACTGGGCACGGGATGACCTAAGTATCTGTTATCTGGAATTGAGTGATGAATCGGCAAAATGTGATGGCGAATCAAGTACGAGCGTGATGAAAGAGGATGCTATTGAAAGGAAAGTCACACCCGGGAACATTAAACGCGGAATTTCTCAAAAGGAAAAAACATGGCACGATATCATAAAACTTTACGCTTTAATTTAGAATAATTAATTCCAAATTTCCGTTTTTATCGTTAATTATATTCGGAAAAGAAATAAGTAAATAACCATTTTGTAAATCACGTATACTGCAGGAAATTTTAACCACAAGTTTCCAAATTGCCAATGAGTAGTTTTATTTCCGTTTAAAACACTTAAATGACACTTGCAAAAGCAAAAATAATTTATTTTAGCAGGTAAAAGATGTACTACAGTATCGATTTAAAAGTATTTATATAAATATAAGTAGTAAAATAATAAAAACTATTGAATTCTCATTGATTATCAAGCAAGAAACTAAACTGCACATCGAATTTTTTGCAGATATTTGCATTTAAATTCTCAATTTTCTTTCTTCCAAAAGATTCAAGTGTGAGAATCATTCACGAAGTAGAAAGAAAAATGATTTTAGCTCCCACTTTCAAGGCATTTTATACATTCCACGTTGAATAATTTCTTCACTTCTGACATTTTTACTTCTAACGAATCTAACATTATTGATAACGACGACAATTCATCATCTTCGGCATCACTTAAATCCACGTTGATATCTGTCGTGTATATAAAAAAATTATTTAGAAATTCTTCAGGTTTTAAAATGTTTCGGCAATTGCTTACCGTCTTTTAGAATTAGTTTCAGTTTCATCCTATTCAAATTTTCTACGGAACTGTACTTCTGCTGTAGTTTTAACGTCAATGTTAAGATACCTCTCATTAGCTGTGTGATGTCATTTCTTTCGTATTTCGTAGGATCCCAGAAGAAAGTGTGGAAATTCAGTACCATATGAACGTGTAGCGATCGATCGACTATTTCCATTATAGTTCCTCTGAGTTTGTATTTTTCTTTTAAAGTCTCCTGTAAAAATCAATAAAAATTCTTATAAAATCCTGTAAACAGTAATACTGATCCCTGTATTAATCTATTACTACTGATCCCTGTATTAAAATCTATTAGAAAAATATTTAATATATGCAAAATCTCATATTTTGATGATCTAAAATTTTGGTTTCTTCAGTAAAGAGGGGAGGGGAATTCTTGATTAAAAAAGAACGCGATTTCCTTCTTACATTACAAATTAATTTTTACAAAATAGAAGCCAAGAATATTCTTACTTGAACGTCTTCACTTAATGTTTGAAATTCGTACATTTGAGAAATCCATTCGTTGAAAGTACTTTCAAAACGAAGAAACTCGTGATTTGCCTTCAACCATTTTCTATCATCATCCGATTTTTTATTCTGGAAAAAGAATTTTTTGGCTTATAAATATACAAATTTAAAAAAAAAATATGCAGAAATTCAACAACAATACGGGCACTTTTCTATTCGTAAAAACATTTGTTTAAATGAGACGTTAACAAATCCTTCGAACGACTAAAAAAGGATGCTTCGGATGAAGACCTTTTATCTATTTGATCTGGGAGAAATTAGTGTGTTTTATATGAACTAAGTATCAAATAAAGTAAAGTACAGTATCTACTGTTGCTACTGTTCTTTCATTTCTAACGATAACTAAGATTTACCTTAAATTCTTCGCTCAATCTTAATTGTATATCTTTATAATAATCTTCCAGATCTTCTGCAAATAGAAAAATGACACAGTTAAAACATGAGAAATAAAATATTCGATTAATGTATATACAAACCATAAGCATCCATGGCAGTCATTCCAATTTTGTAACAGTTCATCAATCGACAGTAACTACAAGAAAGGATACATATACTGTCGCAGTCTCCTTCGCTCTCACAAATCGGATCGTCGAAATGTTTTAAGGAGTGAAGGAAGAAGATTTCACAAATACGGCAAGTTTTCTTGTTGGATTTAATCACTTTCATGCATACCGAACACATATTAACTCCATTAGAAACTGGAAAACTATCGTAATTGTTAAACAATAACTTTTCAAGTCACGTAAATTTTACCATACTTACAATCTCCAGGTGCTTGAACGAAATCATTTGGCTGCTCTTCCATACTTTATAAACTTACGTTCAATATTTTAAATTGAACACTTGATACTTGAGTTTCAATCTGGATTTATAGCAGCTTAGATTTCAGATGCTCCCTTTCGAATACCTTTAAGGATCTTGCCATTCCCACTTTATGTAAATTTGCCATCTTCGATATTTATTATTTGTCCTTATTAATCTTTTTAATAATAATCTTTTACAAATTAAGTTAATTTATATATATTTCTATGTATTAAAAATATAAATAATTTATTTGTAATTTTTTAAAACGTATCTTTCACGTCACTTAACATTCAAATCGGAGGCATCTTCGTAACACGTGGGCAATCTCTTCTCGTCAAATCGCTCACGCTTCGTGGATATACCTCCAGAAGGGACTTTCTATGAGAAGTTGGCCCCTATTTACGTGTTACAAACGTGAAGGGAATCCGGAAATATCCCAACACACGGATGAGAAAAAATTAAATAATCTCCGCATGGTACCAAAAAGAGTAATCATTCCTGGAGTTGTGGATGCAGCGTGGACACCAGCTTAATTTAGATTACGGGATTTAATATTTTATTATGTTATGAATTTTCTCTTTGCATATTTCNCTCATTGGCTGTAGCTCACCGACTGCTCCGACCCGACTACAAATATTTAACTTTTCAAATCTGTCCGACTGGAACGACTAGTCGGTCGGCAGACTGCTGTTGCCATGGCAACACGACTTGGAGTCCCGCCAGTCGGTCCAGTCGGTCATAATGTGAAACAGCCCTTATACGTGTAGCATCCACTCGAGGTCCTGGGCTTCCACCGGCTAAACCAGGTTAGGTTGGTACTCTGTAAAGCGCGTGTGCGAATCTGGCATTTTGGATGCTGACAATGCAGCGCTTCCACTCCGTCACTGATATTCGAATATACAATAGCGATCTTATCTTTTTTTCACGTGTAGTATAGAAATTTGTAATAAGATACATAATGTGGTTATAATAAAATATTGTGCGATTATTTTCGTATAATTAAAATTAATATGTATTTATTTTTTAGAAAATACAAGGGAAGAGGCGCATCCACCGCTTCCAATGACGCACGCCACTGAAACAGAGTATCAAACATTGTGTAAACTTCAAACAATGATTCAACGTTCGATCATCGCTTCCACGAGGTGGCGCTGATCGGACGAGTGCAACCAGCGCCACCTTGTGGAAGCTCTGGACGCAATCGTGGCTAATTGGAAACTGTTTTTATAAAGTTATGGTAAAGAAAAATGTTACAATTTGTATCCAAAGGTAACTTTTTAAGTGGATAAAATAGCGTCCAAAGAACCGTTATTTTGGAATTTCTTATACGGGATAATTTGTTACGCGGGGAATTTTAACACACATTTTATGGTGTAAATACTGAGACAGGAAAATTTGGACTTCTTACAAGTTAGACGGGAAAAAACTTTTATTCTGGAATTCTTAAAAGGGTTCTACTGTATTTGAATTCGGTTTGCAGTTTTTTTTTTTTAAATAATTTTTACTTAAACTTTAAAAATAAACTAAAAATATACTTCACGCGTTTTTTTTCCTGTGTAGGAAGCAATATGTTTACCCCATTTCATCAAGATTTCTGTTCTAATTATTAGAATAAATAACTGAAATAGTTTTTCGTTCTCATAAATACGACATTGATATTTGATATATTTTCTGCTTTATTTAATACAAGCATAGTTACAAAAATCTCATCATCTTAATTTTAAAATGTTAGGAATATTTTGATTTACTTTTTAACGTAACTTTCGATAATATTTTCATTTAAAATACAAATCAGTTTTGCACTTATTGAAAATTTGCATACGAACAAAGCTATAGAAACGTTAAATGCACTTCTATAAAAATGATTGCACATTACGTTGAACTCCTTTATAAAGCATTTAGAAGGGAATAAGTAAGTTTTCGTGAGATTTTTTTATTTAAAAAATAATTCTTTAATTATAAAATTCTTAAATTTTTACTCGAAGAATACCGTAAAAATTCCTCTTGACTCTCGTCACCTTTCGTGATTTGTTCAGAAACCATGAGTGAAGGACTCGGTGCCCATTGTAGCAAAGACGATGGAAGTAAACTTTAATAATTTTTTAAAAATTTAAATAATCTTCAGTCAGTTTATTTTTTAAAAAATATATTTTGTAACACAGATGAGTACATCGGACCATGCGCGGTTTGCGGTGAGAAAGAGGCTGTGATTTGCCAAGGGGTGAAGATTTGTATGGCATGTAAGGTTCTATTCGATTATGCTGTAAGAAGTTTTGATGATCCCATGTGCCACAATAAAGGATCTTGCGGCGATGAAGATCCGGAATACATCTTCCTCTGTAATTTCTGTCGACTGGACAAGTGCTACAAAGTAGGAATGAAGTTTATCGATCATTACGGTTTGTACAGCCATTTTCTGATAATAATTACACAAGTGTCGAGAATAATAAAGTGTTTACTCCCTTTTTAATAGAAGATATAAAATATTTTTATCGTGATATACAGATAAGATTAGCTAGCGAACATAGGGTAAGTGAATTTTTAACCTTTTGCATCTCGTTTTACCATTTAATGTTTAATATAGCTGATTAGCGTGATTTTTGTATTTATTGGGCTTATGTGTCTTTTAAACTGCTTCCAGTACAGTTGGATAAATATGCCAATAAAATAGCCCGTTTCAAATGAATCTGCATTGTTATTAATCTGCTATACTGTAATCTGAACAGTGTGTTAAAGCTAAGCACTCCTATTATCCGACTTCTAGATACTTAAGGTTATACAGTAGGTCGCTCTAGTCCGAACAGCTTCTACTAATTCCTAACTACTGTAAATTGCCAACTAGACACTTGCAGCTCACGTGTAAAGTAAATACAGATCACGTGTTGTGAGCATTGCTGCTCATTCTTCTGTGATCCTCTTTGACTAAAAAATAATTCTACAACAGTAAAAACAGACAAATGGCTTCAAAGCGTAAACATCATATCATATCCTTAATAATCACACTTCCCGTTAATCCAATATACCACTAATCTCAATCATTTCGGATTAGCGCGGCCGTACTGTATATTATAATGTAAATTTGCAGTATGTTGTGTGTACACATTTTATATATATATGTTTTGTAGGTTATTAAACGTGATGAAGACGATAAATGGGAAATTTTAACTAAAGAATTCTCGAATCTTAAGCATTCTTTCCTCCGTTGGATTTCTCGACATCCTGAATTTCAGAAACTAGATGATGATGAATTTCAAGTAACAACTCCTTTTTTTCTGATAATTGAAATTTTATGCTGATGCCGTGCTTTTTAATTTTAATGTATACGTATAACAACCGCATTAATATAATCTCATAATGATAAATGTAAAATTTATCGCTGTAGTTTAAACAGGAAGAGTTCCAGAGACCTGTGTCGCTCCTCTTCTTTAAGGGACCAAATAATTACAGGATAGAAAATTTGAACGTGACAAACGTCATTGTACACCTATGTATACAATAAAGAGAATACTCCTCTCATCCACAGTGGCACCCCTTCCATCACCACTAGTTTGCCCCATTGTAGGCATGGTCGAACCCATAACGGGCTTGCTAATTGAGGCCCTCTTAGTGCCCATAGGACGCAAAGAGTTTTAAAAAAGTCCACAGTGGCACAATCGGTCTGCACGTTCTAATTCGAACTCCTTTATCTAGAATTTATATTAAATTCTCGGAAATTTTGTTCTATAATTTTCTCCATGGTTTTAATAAGGAACTTGTCTTTTTGCAAGTCTCTCGTGAAGAGAAGGTACGACGACAGAGGGTTAGTAATGGAAATAGTGGACCAATCGTTTGACGTCCACTTGGTTTTGAAAATAGGCGAGTGCTTTTGGGATCCATGGAAATACGAGAGTAAAGAAATCACTACGTTAATGTGCGATATTTTAGAGTTAACTCTGCGACTGAGAGATCATTGTGAGTCGAGGGAGCAGTTTTATAATCTAAAGTTAAAATTAATAATGAGAGACGGTAAGTAACTTTATTTTTTTCAAAAACGTTTACTTCTTACTAAAACCCTGATTTTTTTTTTCTTTTGTATATTTATATGCAGATATCGAAATGGAATTAAATGAAGACGATAGAAGAGAAGTGGAAGCGTTAATACCTCTTTTAGATAAAATAGAAATAGATTTAAGGATGCTAGTTAGAAAGTTATGCCCGGAAAAACTGTAGATACTTCATAACTTGTATTGTAATTAGATTTTTGCCATTTAAAAATGAGCATTGGTTTAACCTGTTTCTCTCCCTCTTTTTTTTACTCGCATTAAACGTTGTATAAAGTGCACAATGTACTGTACTGTACGCCATTTGTTTTAACAATGACATCAATTGGATGTAAGAATGAACATGCTCCTATAAACTTCGTGTCTGAAACCTGTTCTATGAGCTACGTGGCCAATTTCCCTTCCCATAGAAAGTTTTCTTCCGATTAGACCATTCCAGATCGCCCACCTATTGCCTATAACAGTGGTTCTCGATCTCTGGGAGATCGCGGTCCGATAAACTCTTTTATAAGATGAAGACTCTAATATAAATGCCTTTCAAATCTTGTTGGTATAAAGTTCATACATTAAAGTGACATTATGATTATGCCATAATTATTAATCCTTGTGTATTAGTATACTTACGCATACATTGACAACTCGGATGGCGTGTCTTCCGTTTGGATCTCTCAACTGCCCATTACGCAACAGATACAGTTTGAGGAAGACGAAGTTTCTTACGTCAGCAAAGAAAAGAATGTTGCAAATATTCCTCAGCTGGGTCCAATTAAAAGACTGTGGTACCAGCCAAAAAAACGCTGGTACCAGAATTTAGAAAAGCCACAGATTGCATTCCAGATTATACAATTTACAGGCAGAAGAAACGAATTTGATCAATTATGTGTTTCTGGATAATCAGACTAAAACGAAGAGTTTGAATTTTGTTTATTAGGGGGATTTGTGCCATTAAACTTTGGTTGTTAAAGGCCAAAGGGCTAGGAGATGAAAGGGTTTCGTTTATCGTATTCCGAGTTGTGTCAGAGTTAATTATTTTATTCATTATTAGCATCTACAATTTCTTTTTATAAAACATATAATTCAAGCATTTTTCCATTTTATAAAAGTTTTTAATAATAAATTATCATAACAGATGGCGCCACGCATGTGTTAACTTTTTTCCGGAAAGTTACACAATCGTTACCGGAATTTTTATACGTAAATGTGAATGGCAAAGAGTGGTTTCAATATGTTCATCGCCAGTTTAAACACAACAGAAGTGTTATTTCACCGAAGAATTTTCCTTCAGTCAAAAAAGTTACGTTTCGAGAAATATCCGCTAGAGGCGCGCTCGTCATTATGTAGGTCATTTTAATTTTTTTAAAATAAAATTTAAAATTTTTAAACAAAAAAATATTGAATTTAACCCATATTAATCGATATTAATACAATGTTCGAACTCTTGATTGGTGGTAGAAAAAATCCAGTTCTGTTTCTGGAACTGTTTGAACTGACAAGGAAATAAGTGAGTTTTCGTGAAATTTTTTAAAAAAATAATTCTTTAATTATAAAATTCTTAAATTTTTACTCGAAGAATACCGTAAAAATTCCTCTTGACTCTCGTCATCTTTCGTAATTTCTTCAGAAACCATGAGTGAAGGACTCGGTGCCCATTGTAGCAAAGACGATGGAAGTAAACTTTAGTAATTTTTAAAAATTTAAATCCTTTTTTGTCACTTTATTTTTTTTAAATACATTTTGTAAGGCAGATGATGAGGAAATTGGACCATGTGCGGTTTGTTATGAGGAGGAACGGGTTGGGATTTGCCAAGGAGTGAGAATTTGCGGTACATGCAAAGTCAGATTCGATTATGCTATAAGAGATTTTTATGATCCAATATGCTACAATGAAGGAGTCTGTGCAAATTCCAGATTAATCTTCCTTTGTGAGTACTGTCGACTGAACAGGTGCTACGAACTGGGAATGAAGTTTATAGATCAATACGGTTTGTAGAGCCATTTTCTGATTATTACTCTCGATACTTGTGTAATTATTAAATGTTTACTCCCTTTAATTGAAGATAAAAATTGCTTCTATCGTGATATACAGCTAAGATTAGCTAGAGAACATGGGTAAGTGTATTTTTAAATTTCTGTACTACCACTCGGTATTTAATATAGCTAAGTATGTTGTAGTGTCTGTATTTATTGGTCGTGTGTGTCTGATAAACTGCTTTTAATACAGGTGGATACACATACCAATAAAATAGTCTTTTTTAAAGGAAACTGGCATTGTTGCATTTTTACTAGTCTGCTGTATTGTGTGAACAAGGTGCGTCTTGCTGTATTAGAGCCGCTTTTTCAGGCAGCATTCCCATTTACGTGGTTCCTAGATAATTAAGATTATATTTTATAATGAAAGTTTACATTTATATACATTTTTCTAACGTTGCACTGTGTGTATTTCTTTGTAGGATATCAAAGTAGATGGTGAGGATAAATGGGAGATGTTAACTAAAGAATTCGTACCTCTTAGATATTCTTTTCTCAGTTGGATTTCTGGACATCCCGAATTTCAGGAACTAAGACCTGGATTTCAAGTAAAAACTTCTTTTTTTATTCTCACAATTCAAACTTTTTGCTGTATATGATGCTCTACTTTCATTTTATGCTGAAGTTAATTACGCACATTAAAATTAAAATGGTTAAGAAACTCGTAAACCTAAAATTATCATCTCGATAGCGTAAACAGGAAGGGTCGCCGCCATTTTAATTAAGAAAATTACGTGAATGTAGTAAAGCCGTTGTATACGTGTATACTGTATAACATACGTAAGAGCTTATCCACAGTGCCACAGGAATGAATATAAGTTTGCACGTTGTAATTTGGGTTCCCCGATATCGATTCTTCTAGTTACGGCACTGGTTTATCTTCGAAACTTTAATATTTTAAGCAGAAACACATAAATTTACAACCCCTTTTTTCCCTACTGATTTTTACTAAGGAGAATGTCTGTCTTTTGCAAGGACCTCACGAAGCAAAGATACGTAGTCAGAGGGATGATAATGGAAATAGTGGACCGATCGTTTGACGTTCACCTGGTTTTGAAAGTTGGCACGTGCTTTTTGGATCCTTGGAAATACGAGAGTAACGAAAAAACTGTTTTAGTGGGTGACATTTTAGAGTTAATGCCTCTTTTAGATAAAATAGAAATCGATTTATTAATACTGATGAGAAAGTTATATTCTGAAACCGTAAATACTCCATACATTGTAAGTAAATTGTGCCTTTCATAATATACATACANTGTATTCATTAATTTTCATTTTCATGTAGTAAAGGCTCTATGCCTTCATAAAAGACGTACTTTTCCTTTGTTTAAGGGTATTTGGGCAGTTTATTCTCTGTTGTATTCTCAAGTAAACAATACATACAAGTACAGTACAATATTTTCTGAGGAAACACTCGTACTTATTTATTATAACCCCATTCCCGATAACCCGGCATTTTCACAAACTCGGCCATCTTTCGGTCCACATTAGGCCGAGTTTTCGAGGCTCTACTGTAATACTGTATTTAAAAATTAATTAATTTTGAGTACTGTACATTAAAAAAATATAGAGAATGTAATTTAAAATACTTCTTTTTAAAAAAATATATATTTTATTTCTATAATAAATACAGATACATTTTACTATAAGAGAATAACCTATCTAAAGAGGACACATTGAAAAGCAGAAACCTTTCTAACGCTTAAAAAAGGAGACGTTTGAGTACCGATTCTATAATATAACCTGAACAAAGTGGAATTTTTCCGCATGCCAGCAGCTTAATTATAAATTATAATTTAAAAATTCTTTCCTCTATGCGTCACATACACGTGTTTCGGTATTTTCTTCTCATCTTCCAAACAAAACACTTACATTAGAGAAGAAGCAGCTATAAATACCTGTATAACATCTTTTCATTTGTTCTACGTTAATAAAATAATCCTCATTGTGCCGGTCTGTGAACGGCTCACGTATTTGTAAAATCTAAGTGACTCGTACAACATGGAATTCATATAAAACGGAATTATGAACAATGTTATAGGGGCAGTGGCATAGCGAACATAACTGGCGCCCGGGGCACGACACTTTATTGGCGCCCCTCCCCCTCCATAAACACATATAGTTTGTCTTGGAGACCATTTGGGCGCCCCTCTGCGAGTGGCGCCCGGTGCATGATACACCCCTTGCACCCCCTTCGCTACTCTACTGTATAGGGGGGTCGACTGTACTATAAGAGATATACGAATTTACACGGCAAAAGGCATTGTTATCTTTACAATATATAATCCTCATTTTTGAGGTACTTCAATATAACGCCATACTCGACTTAGTATCAGTTTTCAAGGAAGAAATCGTGGCGTTAAATTGATGTTTCACGGTACATTAAATAATTTATATACAGTATTATAAATTTTTTATTGTATAAAAATACTTATTGTTACCGATATTATTTTACAGGTTATTATATACGTTAAGCGGATAATATTCTAACAGAATATCGGAATTAAAAATGGCAGTTCCTATCTTTTTTAAAATTCTGGGAATATTCCTTATCGTATACTTAATTTTCTCAAATTCTTCTCTGAATCTGGACTTCAAACCCGTTTCCTATAAGTAAGTAAAATTCTACTTATTACTTTAGCGTAGGCATAAAATTCCTATAAATATTTTCCCCACCATATTCTTCTCAAATTAAAATTTTTCCCACTATTCTTTTCTGGACACTATCTTTTACAGCTGAAGGTTTGAAGTCATTAAACTATTCCTAATAACTATTAAGTTATCTCACTTTAAAGAATGTATTACTGACGTAAAACGGGGATGCCTGTACAGTAATATCATTAATAAGACTATAAACTGAATACAATCAAACCTCTGAACAACGGCCACTGATATGAACATAAAAAAAATATTAAGTTTTTTTTTTTTTTAACTTTCCACCTTGCGTGTTCTATGAGGACCTTTCTAGCAAGCCCATTATGAGCTTGCTTAAAAAATGGTCCTCTTAGAGCCCGCTATAAAAGGCCCTTTGGCCAGGTGGTAAGGGATGGGGGCAACGTTTCCCGACAGATCACTCCTGAAAAATCTCTTTCTCGATCCATTCCGTGTCTGCTAGAGCGTAGATTGCCACGTTAACTACTCGGCCATCTGACCGTTAAAGAAAAAATATTCGGAAGTGGCCGTTGTTTGGAAGTTTTTTTATTGCATTTTTGTCTAAAAAGAGCTTCTGAAAATGGCCGTTGTTACAGGTGTTTTTTTTTTATTGAGAGATGGCCACTATTGAAGATTAGACTGTACAACGAAACAGTCACAGACAATAGCTATATTTATTATACCTGTGCTAATTGCATAAATGGTAATGCCGTAGTAATTTTTTCAAGTTCCTAAAACTTGAAAAAATAGTCTCGGGTACCGGAAACACAAAAATTTCTACTCAGAAACTCTAGTAATAATATTTTTTGTATTATGTTACTTAATTATTTAAACTGCCTTCTTATAAATCAGAATATAATATTTATCAAGTTATTATTTTATGTAGAATTTCGCTTCCAAAAGCGTTTGAAGGACCCTTAACTGTAAACAATAATTTGAGTGACGCGGAACATATTTTTGAAGGACAAATAACGAAACCAGAATCGCTTGCTCTTCTAAATGGTTAGTGTTTTAATTCAATTATACATTTACAAAAACAAAACAAAATTATTTATATTCTTATTCCATAAGTAAATATTCAAATACAGTAGACCCCACTATAACACTGTAGATAAATTCCGTGTTATATGAATTCCATGTTGTACGAGTCACTTAGATTTTACAAATACGTGAGCCGTTCACAACCCGGCACACGCATTTGTAAAATCTAAGTGACTCGTACAACATGAAATTCATATAACACGGAATTATTTACAGTGTTATAGGGGGGTCTACTGTATATTAAACATTCAGTATTTATAATTACAAAATTGACTGGAATTTTATTTGGCTATAATATGGCTAATTATTTATTAAGATACTAAATAATTTGCTCTATAGATAGGCGATTATGTCGTCATCTGGTGTTAAATATAATTATTAGAAATAAATAAATAATATTTTTAAATCAAATTTAAAATATAGGTATTTGAATGATTTAAGTAATGAATATTATTTTTTATTTTTATAGGAGTTATTTATACAGGAATATCAGATGGAAGGATAGTCAAAATAGAAAATAATAAAATTTCAACTGTAGCGCAGATTGGAAACAAATGCGGTTAGTAATTAATTTAAACATTTTAATTGTTAAACTCATAACTTAGTTTTCAAGTTTAATTAACTTTAATTAGAAGGAATATGGGAACAACATAAATGTGGCCGTGTCTTAGGCTTGAAATTCGATAGTAAGAACAGACTTCATGTAGTCGATGCGTATTATGGAGTGTATGTTATTGATATACAAACAGGTACGTTTATTGTTACTTTACTTCTTTAAATGTTGCTGTGACTTATAATACAGATAATTTATTTGTTACTTTAGGTAAAGTCACTTCATTACTAAAGTCGTCAGCCATAATTGATGGAAAACAATTGGTCTTCATTAATGACGTTGCCATCGATGATGATGGTATTATATACATAACAGAATCAAGTAATCGATGGCCATTAAGTAGAGTTTTGTACGTAGTCCTCGAACACGAAAGTACAGGACGGTAAATATGACTTTTTAAATTATTTTTACCTTGAAGGCACTAAGATCATTCATCCGTGTCCATCGTGGATTCGGCCAGATCCACAATGGGGGCGGTGAGGATCGAGGATTGACTGATTCAGGTCAGAGCACCCGTGAAAAATTGGGAGGATGCATGCCTGAAGTCGATCCCGGGACCCTCAGAGCAGACACTTTAACTGTCTCGGATATTCGGCTATCCAAGGTAATTGATATCAAATTAGCATGGATAAAATGTGAGAAAATTAGAAAAAACAAAACCCTTCTATTGTATTTGTGTTGTCATATAAATTCAAATAAATGAAAATACAGTATTGTAAATGCCAATTTTATTATCCGTGCTTTTTGGGTTACCAGGCTTATCATACGAGATTCCACTGTATTTATACGCCAAAAACTAAAATTTTTGGTTGTTTTGGGCATATTTTTTAATTGATGCTATGAAGAAAGTGCAATTCACTGAACGATTAATAGATATTCGTGTTAATTATAATAATAATCTAATATTATAATAAATAAATTGTATACATTTCAGAGGGGCGGATTTGTGGGCAGGTATCCTAGGAACGTGATTAGGGTCTCCATATAAAAAAGGAAATAATAATTTTAAAAAAGAGAAACGAAACAAAAGACGTGAGGAATGATTTAAGAAACGTAATACAGTAGGCTATATTTATAAATACGATGTAAATTTAAAATAAGGAATCTATAGTATAAGTTGCGCGATACAGGGGTTTCTACAACTGTAAATGCCATGGGCCCTCACTAGTTAAATTAAATTATCTATCCTGTATTTCAAGAGCAAAACAATATAGTGATTTTTTGAATTTTTTACAGAGTTATTAAATTTGACCCAAAGACTAATAATGCCACAGTCTTGATCGATGATTTACACTTTCCAAATGGGATCATTCTCTCTCATGATAAGAAATCACTTCTAATTGCTGAAACAAATAATCATAGAATCTTGAAGTAAGTATTTATTGTCTTAATTCAACTTAAATTAATATAATTATATAATATATTAAAATATATATATATTTATGACTAGATATAATCTAGATGCCAAAGCATCAGAAAAGTTGGAAGTGTTCGTTGAGGGGTTACCAGGAGAACCAGACAATTTGAGTTATGGCACAAAGAACAGCTATTGGGTAGGATTAACTTCTGGTAGAAATGCGTCCAAGCCAAATTTGATGGATTTAACTTCCCAATATCCAATAATCAAGAAAATATTTGTTGAATTTCTATATTTTGTTGGATTCTTATTTAGAAGCATCTCTCAATTTTTATATTCAGAGAGATTCAAGACGTTAGCATTTGAGGTAATCGCGACTTTTTTGTTTATATTAAACTTACGATTAATTAGGTTAAAATTAAAAGCTTATTTTAATGGGAAACCATACCTTTTCTTACTGGAATAGACAGGGAGGACAATTAAGAACTTCAGGTGTCAGTTGGGCAGAACAAGCACCTAAAAAGGAGCACAAAACTACTACGTCCACGTCGTTACTCCTGGGTAGTTTTTTTTTCTTGTTTTTTTAACTCTCCGCCCTGTGGGCACTAAGAGGGCCTCTTTTTGCAAGCCCATTATGGGTTCGGCCAGGCCCACAATGGGGCTGCCGGGTGGCGTGGGACGGGGCCCGACATATCCGAACGGACCACCCCCCGAAAAATTCCTGGGGAATTTTCAACTTGTTCGGATTCGAGCTCGGGTCCCCTAGAGCGGTAGGCTGCCACCTTGACAGCTCGGCCATCCAGCTGCTACTCCTGCGTAGTGCGAAAAGTAGTGAATGCATTTAAAGATGAAAGTAATACAGTTGTAAAAACCAGTAAATTGTCCTCCCTGTCTATTCCAGTAAGAAAATGTATGGTTTCCCGTTAGAATAAGCTTTTAATTTTAACCTTAAAATAATCTTGATCTTTGACCTAGACCTTAGGATCAAGGGTATATCTGAATGTAAAATTTCCTGCTCTTTCCATTTCCGGGGTCAAAAATGTGTGTTCCCATTGAAAAAACTGACTTGACTTCCAAATGACCTTGAAGGTCAAGGTCACGTCTGAGGTCACCAATTGCTTGCCCCTCGATATCCTACAACTTTTGTCTACACCTTTTTTCCAAAATAATGAGATCCAATTAAGATAATTCATTGTCTCAAGATAAAAAAATACACCCCGTATATATCGACTCTGATTAAACCAATTAGGACATTTCACTTAATATGTCAGACAATATGTGAATTTTATTTTATTTTCTCTCTCTGCATGGCAGAACGACTTTTCCGTTCATTTTTTGTAGCACTCTTAACTGTAAAGAATCATGCATTTAACTACCACCATAGCGAACTTCATCTTATTCCAATACCAGAACGTGAAGCTTCCATAATACTGTTTATAATAGCGGCGACGTGTTTAACAAATGAGGAAGAAACCGGAAGTAACTTACCACAACTAAGGGATCAACGGCTGATGAATTCCCAATTTAAATGTTTTATGTTTAAAAATCTAACAAACTTTTCGGTTATTCAGTTAAAATACATCATCCCCATAAAGGCATTCTTGATTCAAACCTACCTGCATGCGACTGTATTTTAAAACAAAACCTTCAGCAAAAAAATCGACTCAACATTAGGAAAAATGTCTACATTTAACAAGTGTAAAATGAATAATTCTAACGTATATTAATAAGCATTATTTATTTTTAACACTTTCCTCCATATGACCACTAAGAGAGCCTTTTAAATCACATCCATTGTGAATTGCTGGTCAGATGGCTGAGGCACTTAAGATTCAGATTACTCTTCTAGTAGACCAGCGATTGAATCCGAGCAGTCAGTAACTTTTAGGAATTTTTGGTCTGTCCTTGATACGTTAGGTCCCATCCTTCACCATCCAACTGTTCCATTGTGCCTGGCCAAACCCACAATGGAAGTAGAACCGAGTGCAATCGGAGCCACCTTGTTAGAGCGTTGATCCGACGTTGAATCATAGAATTTGAAGCTTCTTGCATAATGTAAGTTGCCCTTTTTTATGGATTGTGCTCCCACTTTTTTATAGTATGCGGGTGCTGTTGCTTAGATATTGGTTCTGTCTTCAACACTGTTGTGTATACTCCCGTTTTCTCTTCAAACAGCACTTGTAACTAAGATTTACATAAAGTTTTTTTTATACTTTTGTACGTAGATTCATAGAATAATAATAATAATAAAT
>NW_019386900.1:10904-18004 GCF_000671375.1 Centruroides sculpturatus | reverse complement strand
TAAAGCATTTTCAAGGAAGTTTTTATTCATTAATTTTAAAATATATTTCTTTTAATGTTTATAGGTTTTTATATACTTCATCATACTGATCTGCAGCATCATTTATTTTCTCTCTTCATTGCTGGAATATTATTGAAGAAGAGTATGTTAAAAAGTCAAAGTACACACCATAACATTCCTGTTGGTTGTTATCACATGAAGTGAAAAACTTCAGTACTCAATGTCATTGTATCTAATCCTTAGATATACATACTTCCAAAGGACTGGCTTTAGTGCAATGTCATTACAGAGTAGTGGGTGCAGAAAGACTCCAGTCTTGCAGACCTGGCACAGATCTATGCAGAAGGACTACACATGAAGATATCCAAATTGTGCAGATGGTAGTTGCTGACAGACAGGCAACTGTAGCACAGATGCAAGCAGTGGTTATAGTCATACACTGCAAGGACAATTGTAAACAAGGATGCCTAAAGTTGGATTGTATTCCTAGATCCCATGTAGCATGTTCTGATAACTATAACTACAGAGAATAAAAATTATTCTCTGCAGTACTCACCAGTGATTTAATGGAACTACCACTGTACTGGTAGTTGATCAATTTTCAGGCCTGACCAATAGGCTGGATGTGTGGAATTTTCTATTCTACCTTATTCCTTCGTGTTTAATTCCTGAATGGGAAACCAATTTCCTTCAAAAGTCTTTCCTGTAAGCACTTCTCTGGTAATGCATTCTTATGATGAGTTACCACATTCTCTATTGTTGAAACATCTATTCCAATTAGCTGGGAATTCACCCTCAGTGGTTTATCCATTGCTTTTGACAAACCAGAAGAGGTTAGAGACTATGTTTTTGATTAAAAAAATGGCCAGGACAAATAAATTCAACTTAGAAAATTTAAGAAAATTCTTAATGTAGACAATTGTGTATTGCTTATACAGTCAAACCTGTCTATAATAGAACCTGTATATAGCAAAAACTTGTCATTAATGGAAAATTTCTTCAGTCCTGTGAATTTTTTACAAAAAGTAATGTAAATTAACCTGAATATTATCTTTGTCCGATATAATACAAATAAACAGGAAGTTTACAAGCCTAGCATGCATGAAAAAAGTCAAAAAATACAAATACGCAATATAGAATAGCAAAATACCACTACTGTATTACATGCTTTTACATGTAATTTTATTGGGATTTGAACTGTAAATTTTTGCTTATTTTTATCAACAGCTGTTTTTACTTAACATAAATATGTGATGTAATTATAAGTTGTAAAATTTAACACATTATTCTGGATATGAGATTGTATTCTTTGTTTAGACGCTTATTCTAAACCTTTTTACATCACATTTTGTTGGAATAAAATCAAGTGGAAATGTCTGCAGATAAAATGTACGCATACATCGGGGGATAAAATGTAAATTAATTGAGGGATACCTATAGTAGGTAACCTGTATATAGCGGAAACTTGTCTACTACGGAAGAGTTGTTCAGTCCGTTGGGGTTCTGTTATAGACAGGTTTGACTGTGTTAAGAATTTTTAAAAATTTTGTAGGTTTAGCTAATATGTTTTCCTTTCCTATCGATCTATATATACGCATATACCTATATGTTAACAGCTAAGTATAACATTACCATTCCCTATATACAGAATACAGTTTTGTACAGATAACATAGAACAAGTAAAGTTATGAGCCCTATCATAGGGACTAGATTAATTTTATGAGCCCACTACGGGACTAGAAAAACATACTAACTACATAACCTTAGACCACATAGTGCTCTCAGAGTGGATGAGGTTTATTTCTTTAAAATAGTGGTTCTACCTTGTCATACTCTTTGCGAATACCATCAAAAATGGTATCTCAACAATGTTTATCCTTATGCTGCAACCGTCATAAGTTCTATGAGATGTAACCGTGGATTGGCTGAAACATTAAGATGACAGCCTGATGCTCTGGGATACTAAGGGTCAAAAAACAGTTTTCCAAGGAGTGATTTGCATATATCATCACCTGGATGAACCAATAATAGACTTATTAAAAAAGGCCCTCTCAGTGAAGATGCTAAAGAAACAAAAAAAAGATTGGCCCATGCAGTACACAGATTTATCCATGTTAGAACATGTTTACAATGCATTGGTTATGCTCACTATATCACAAACTATACAAGTTATACAGGCATGGGAAGACATCTAAATACGTTGATTTAATGCCTGCCAGTTGGGCGGATCTAGGTTTTTCTAGGCCTAGGGCTTATTGAAGTCCAATGGGGCCCCATTTTTTGTTAATATTAATAATACTATAAATTATCATTAACTATTTTTTACTATACGATAATCCCATTGTTAATGAAAAAGTATTAAAAATTTATGATGATAATTCAATTTTTGTGGGCCCTCGACACTTGGGGTCCAGGGCTTAAGCCCTATTAGTCCCTATGTAGATCTGCCCCTGCTGCATGTATCATAGTGTGACACTACTGTGCACCTAGCAAGAGTGCATAGGTGCACAGTAGTGTTGCCACCTTTTCAAAATCGCTGACCCGGACCTGCCGTCCGGGTCAGGTGAGGTTTGTTCGAACAGAAGTTCCTGACGCATGCACAATGTCATCTTGCAATGCGAAGAATAACGTGCTAAATCAGTTACAGTTAGGGACTAGAGAGACTTGGGTAGGAATAACGTAAGTAACCTAAATTAAGAAAGAAGTACAGATGACAGCTCTATTGGAGATTGGAGACGTGCACCAATCGTACAAGCAAAAAAAAAAAAAATTCGACAGGTTGAGCACGAAATTCCCGGACAAAATTGATAGTTCACCCGGGCAGTGAGTCAATTCCCGGACTGTCCGGGTGAAAACCGGACGGGTGGTAACACTAGTGCACAGGGTGAGCGCACTTCTTGCCGAAACATTACCAAACAGCAATAAACTTGGCCTTACTCACTTTCTTTTCTGTCACTACTACTAGATATGACCATATACATATTTTCATGAAATTCCGTCATGGTGTGACACTCAATTTCCACCAGTAGGCTATTCATTTGAAATAATTTCAACATTAGTGATTTTGGTCTGTTAAATTCCTTCACGAACGCGGACAATATTAAAAAGATACTGTGTTAGACGAAGTAAAAGATCGTTAAAACCTCCAAACAATGGACACTTCCCACTAACGGTCATTTTTACTTTCCTGCTCTTATAGATAACAAGAGGGAAAGTATGGCGATCGGTCCAAAATGACCCCGCCTAACATTAACATTTTTGGACTCCGGGCCTTGAAACGTCGAGAAATGCCAAAAAGGGGTATTTTTCTGGGTGTCTGCGTGTGGGGGGGTACAATTTTCTTCACCCTCTCAAGCTTATAACTCCTGTGCTTTCTGGAATTTTGCAAGGAGGTTTGTATATTAGGGTGATCGGTGCTATTAAATTTTGGCGGTGAAAAGTCGACGGGGTTCTTAAACATTTTTAACTGTTTCTGCCCTGTGGGCACCAAGAGGACCTCTAATAGCAAGCCCATTATGGGTTCGGCCAGGCCCACAATGGAGCGGCCGGGTGGTGAGATACGGGCCCCGAAATATCCGGAGGACTACCATCCAAAAAATTCCTAAGGCTTTTTCGGATTCGAACCCGGGACATTGAAACCTTGACCCTCGGCCGTCCAATAATTTTAAAGTATCATCGCAACACGCAATTTTAAATATTGTCGGAAAAGTTAAGCAACTCGTCGCTGGATTTTTTTTATTATTCAGAGGTTTGACTGTGATAATAATTAACAGACATTCTTATGACAATAATCAGTGATGCAATTAATGAATATTGGTACGATGGAAATTAGTAAATAAAATAGAGGTATTCTTGATAATTTTTGTATTCTTTATTCAGTATTCTTCCTAATTATTTTCCATTGTTTAAATAGCTGCACTCTAAACTACTTAAAAGTTTGCTACTAAATTAAAATTTCGTTTACTTTTCAACTCACCCTAAAGGATATTTATATTTAGCAATAAATGTCAAAGCAAAGCTTTTCTTAGCCATTACAAAAAAGAAAATCACTTTAAATTCTCGGTAGAATACAAAAGAATACTGAATAAAGAAAAAAATCCTGCGACACGAAGAGGAATGTCGGTAAGGGGAAATTATCAACAAAAGCTGTTTTGTCACGTGGTTTTCGCCCTCCCTTTCCGATCATTATATTACAATACAGCTTTCATCCTTTGTTTTCTATTTTTAATGTTTACGCGATAAAATATCGAACGTAACAAATCATTAAAATTTTATTTCTATTTACATTTTTAAATATGAATATTTAAGAATTTACATTTATCAATGGAACGATTGACTTTCCGCGTTGTATTTCCATTCGGTTTCCAAAGATTGTGAGATGTTCATTCTTTCAACTTTATCAGTTATCAACCTGTATATGTTGCTTCTCTGCTTTGGATAATCCTTCATATTCTTATTATAGGATGTAGAATTCATCTTTAATAGTCTGGGTCGAGAAGGAAGAGGCGGAGGTTCTTCTTTATTTGAAGATCTAGACTCCGTATTATATATAATTTCTTCGTAGATGTGATGAAGTTGTCCGTCACTGACCCTAGGAATTGTTGACGATTCATCACTCTTATCATCATTGGTTGCTTTGGTTGAATTGCTATTATTTATTAATTTCCTTTCCGTTTTTGGTATCATCTTTCCAGTTTGATTGATTTTATTTCTCTCTTTCGGTACGTTTATAATGGGCCCAGTCTTTGTAACGTTTAGAGAAAGAGTCGAGTTCTTTGGAGTTGTTGGAAGATCTGAAAAAAAGTAACATATTTACGTTTAAATTTTGAAATATTAGAGACGTTGCGGTCGAAGTTTTCATCTCTCAAACGTGAACGTCAAACGTCGAGCGCCGCTTACAAGATAGCGGCGCTCGACGTTCGACGTTCACGTTTGAGAGATGAAAACTTCGGCCGCAACCTCTTAAATTTTACAATCTCTTCATTAAATTGCTATTGCAATTAAACGAATGCTTCATAAGAATTCATCCTGAAAGATTTTGTTTTACATATCGCAGCATTAAAAATAACTATTTATATCACAAAAATAAACGAATTTAAAATAGTTTAAAATTAAATATTATTAGTCAAAATAGGTGAATCATACGTCATCACATAATGGTAACTTTTGATGTGCTTTTCGGCAGCTCTGTAACAAGGATGGGACAAATGGAGCTTGACATCACTGGTCTCAAATAGACACGGTGATGATGTCAAGTCTGTAAAAAGCAATAATTTTAAAGACAAAAATAGATTTCGTGTTCTGAATTTTATATTTTTAATACAAAATAGTGATGTTAGATGTTATTTATTAATAATTTTGCGGATATGAGAGCAAGAAAATAACCTTCGTAAATGAATACCATTTCGATGAATAGGCCTATATTATATATAAAAATAAATACCGATAGTTATTTATTTTTATTTTGCCTGCTTACACATATATTTGACTTTCGACTAGTGGTTGTATAACCGTTGATTAACTTGGACTTTTACTCCTGAAGTTCTCATTCACCAGTTTCAAGTGTCATCTGACTAAACGTCACTCGAGTACCATTTTGTAAAGCTACAGATTATTTGTTATATCTGCCATTTTCCATTATTAACAAACAACAGAAAACTCGTGACTTCTAGCCTATTCTGCAAATATAAAAGAAACTAATGAACGATATTTGTCCTTTGTCACATGCGTCGTATGTTGAACATTTCTTGTTTTCAAGGAACCCAAATTAGCCCCGATTGCAACTAGCGCTATTTTGTGGGAGCGCTGATCCAATGTTAAATCATAGTTTGAAGTTTCTTACATATGTATGATGCAGTTTTTTTATAGCTTGTGACCCCTTATTTATAATCTATGGGCTCCTCTGGGTAAGCCCCTTCAGTAGTGACCCTACGCAGTATACAGTATATAACACAGTGAAGCGTCGAAAATCCTGATTCGGCCATGAAAAAAAGAACACGTACTATCAATCACGTATTTATCAATTTTAGGTAATATAAATATTTATATAATATATAAATATATTAAATAAAATGAAATTGATTTTAATTGAGCTGATAATAACAAAGTACAGTAAAATATTTTCTTGTGAAATCATATTAAAAAATAATTGTAAACAGTGCAATAATTCTGATAAAAATTAGAGTAGGTTTTATTCGTGATATTATATTAGGGAAAATATAAATTGACATATGCAAACGTAGCTATATTATACAGTATTTATAGTAAATGAAATTGAAATACATCAAATATTTCGCTTTGTTAATTATTTTTAATAGTACTTATGATTATAAATAACTCAAATATTATCATTATGCACGTATATGATAAAACAAATATAATTCAAAAAAGATAATAAACAACAAAAAGATATCTACTTGCATTTAACATTTAAAGTATGTCAATTAACAACATTTATTATTATCTTCAATAATGTTATTAAAGAAAAATATAGAAAATAAACAAAGTAAAAATGAGCCACGTATATACATAAAATAATAAAATGCATAAAAACAAAATAAATTTCTTTATTGAAGTATGATAACTTCGAAACAATTTAAAGTAAATAGGTTAGAGCAGCAGTTCTCAACCAGTGGTACACGTACCATCGGGGATACGCAAGAAGGATCCGTTAGTGCTACAAGTGTATATAAACAGAAGGTTTAGGTGGTACGCAAGTGAAAAAAAAAAAAGATTTAGAACCGCTGGTTTAGATCATGCACGTACTATTCACATGTTTAGTATAGAAACACATCAAAAACATACATGTCAAGGGCAATTGAGTCGTCAGAGATAAGAAACATTTCAATTACTTTCTGATTTTTTTGATAATACTACGATTGAAAAATAAGCCTATTAGCTTATAAGGAGCGCAAAGTATTTTATTTAATTAATTTTTTCTTGATTTTTTAATGGTGTGAATGATTTATTTGTTCTTTGTTTCTAGATATTATAAAACCAGGACTAACGCAAAACTTTATCGTTTCTTTTATATTGACAAATTCCTTCTTAGTATTTATTCAAAGTATTGGGAAAAAACCGTGTTAAAGTAATACATTTTA
>NW_019386900.1:0-9076 GCF_000671375.1 Centruroides sculpturatus | reverse complement strand
ATATCATATTAAACGGCTGATTGCAAAAAAGAAAAAAACAAAATACGAGGTCACGTATGAAAGAATGTTACTAATGAATTTCTTTAGAGAATTTTATATTATTATTAGGCCTAATAATTAATTGTGTAATATTTTAAAGAGCATAAAACCTATAAAAGTTATTACTGAGGGATTAAAACAGCTTATAAAAATGTAATTATAACAGTAAGCATTGTTAAATGATAGGAATTTTTCTATTTAATTAATAGATGCTCACCTTTTACATTCCGTTCGATCAGACAATCATCATCGGCAGAAAAACCATCAGGAAATTCCACTTTATCCAGGTCATAGTAAACAAGTTTCCCGTGTAAAATATTATCAATTTCTTCTTCTAAAGTGTATCCACTGGCGGGTGTCAAACGACTTTTTAGATTATTACAAACAGGATCTTTCAAAATGGACTTTGACTTTCTCGATTTCGGTGTGTTTCTGTTACGCTTTGATCTCGATAAGGTCTTCACGGTTTCCGAAAATCTCACCATCCTAGAAGATCGAGATAACTGTTTATCGTAGGTTGCCCTATTTAGATAATTTGTAGTAACATCATTAGACTGGGCAAGTTTTTCTTTAGCGTAAGAAAGCTGAGAAGAAAAATGATTATTTTCGTGTTCACACGAGGATCTTCGACCTTGGCGTTTTTCTTGCGCTTCCTTTGACTTCGAATTTGATATTTCGTTGGCTGTTTGATGACGTCCAATTACTTTCGTTCCCATAACGATTTTCGGTTTGTTGGATCGTGACGAGTAGGAGGGCGTATAATTATAGCAAATTTCGTTTAATTCGGGTGTCGGACAGTGGCTCTTGTATCCGCTATCCACCGACCCAGCGTATGCCACGTAATTGTTACATGTATTATCTGATTTCCAATCGATCAGATCATAGTAATCGTCCGACTCGCAGGTCAGAGTGTTGATGGTATCTAACAGAGGATTTGTTACTGTTAAAGGATGGCGATCGTCCTCCAAAAGTTCTCCCTTTCTTTCGTGGTTCTTGATGACGTCTTTTAAAATCGAATACATCTGACACATTTGCTGTTGAAAGCAATCACCCTGTTGTCTTAGTTTCGTCTGAAATTTAGGGGAAAAAAAAGGCATATATTAGGAAAATTTCGGCTTTCTTTGAATTGTATATTAAACAAATTTGCCATCATTTTTTATAATTGTTTATCTCGTTTGATGTAGCCGCTCTTAAGAGTGGATAACGTAAGCTTTTTAGTTGTAATGAGGTCAATGTAGTGATTTGAAAAGTGCTTGTTTATTATTATTATTATCATTGTGGGAAATGGATTTAAGTTTCGTGTAAAAAGTCACTTTTTTTGAAATTAAATATATCAGTTACTGTTAATTAAGGCATAAGCTAAAACCCGAAAATTTTAACTATAATTACACATTTACTCTACTTAATAACCTGGAATTTTGAACGAATCCAAATATACGATTATCCAAACAATTTATTTCTGTAAAGGAAATCTTTGTTAATTGTTAAAAGTGTGAGTAACGTGGGGCGAATGACACGAACAAGACAAGGTCGAATAGTAATTTAATATCCATTCGCACAAAACCAATTGCTGTCTGGCCCATAAGGCTCTTAACTAACAAACAGAAACATTGACTTCCAGAAATTTGATCCGGATGACACGAGAAGAGTGTTTTTTTTTTTCCTCTTCTCCCCTTCTCCGTTCCGGCAAAGTGTACTGTACGTGGGAATTTATAAACATCGCATTGAAAACATTTTAAGTAAGGGAGGCATTAAAAGGAAGTATCGGCTTTTACGTGAACTTAGGCATTACTTCGTTCCTGGTTATACACTTTCCCCATTTAAATATTTGTATAACGATGCGAGTTATTCACCGAATAACATATTTTGTTCTTCGATTAAGTCCTTTTATTCTAATCTTTCAAGAAATCTCAATATCTATTTACTCGAATATACTAGTAACTTTCAATTCGATTTTCTTAAATAATTTTTAAAATATTAAATAGTATTTTAATTATGTTTACTAATATTACTATAAATTATTTATAAAATTAAAATTTAGAAAAATAAAAAATAAAAAATAATAAATAAAAGAACTTTCTTCGTAGCATGTTACATTTTACACTTTCATCTCTCGAAATAGATACTTTGGAACAGCTGACTTCCATCGGATATCCCCATAAATAACTTGAAATTCCACTAAGTAGGAATTCGAAGTAAAATTTTTCTCAGAAAAATCGATTAATTCCTTTTTTTCTCCTCCTCCTCCTCCTTCTTCTTCAGGAGATTAATGAGAAATTACAGAAAAATACCCATAAATAGTTAAATATGAATTGACAAAAGTGCAAACAAAGAGAATAATTCCTATCCCCAGAAGGAATCTTTTCAGCTGTTTGGCAGATGTTACGAATTCTATGGGAAGTGGGGGAGTTGACAACTCAGCCGGAACGACTGCATCCCTCTGCTATTATCGCCAACTATCGTGGTTCTTATGATTCAAAAGACAGAGTGGGGATCTAGTCCACGTGTCTCGCACGAGAATGACCTTACCGACCTTAATTCCAGTTTAACAATATATAAAAAGTATTATTTAGATTTAAATATATTTAAATAAACGAAATATACTAAACTAAACTATAAACGATATCATTTTTAACACAATTTATTTATTTATTTTTTAAATAAATATATATACATATAATTATACGCGAATATAAGGAATGCATAGATAAACTTACCGTTTCTCTTTTTAATTCTGCCAGCAAATAATCCATTCGCGTGTTGTTCGCCATCAGTACTTTTCACTGGAGAGACTCGAGATGCAGCTAGTCAGCCATTTGACTAGGGGTGCAATGGTATAGGGTGCCTGGAGGGAAGCGCAGTCGTTCGCTTGTCGGCTGGATTGGTGAGAAGTATGTATCGTGTTTGAGTGATGCTCGACCAATGTACTCTACATTAGCTATACTTCTTCTATTCTTTCAAGCAACCATAAATTTCTACGTCTTATAATCTTTATCATTCTCTCTTTCCTCGTATATATCTTTCTTCGAAACGGAAAATTAAAAAAAAAATAAATAATATAAACATGATCATACATTTTTCAATATTAACACAACAATAAATTGGCTAAAATTAAAAAAAAAAAACTAACTATTTTCTGTAAATTAATAAACCCAATGAAAAATTATTATATATTATAGAAATTAATCAGCCCGTTTGAATAAATATTCTTCAGTAATTGCTAAATTTCTATTCTATATTGACCTAGAATGGGTTAATACATATTCGATCATCTCCCCTCCCCCCAATTTTGGTCATAAGAGAGAAAGAAAGGCTTTTCCGAATGCTTTTCCCCCCTTGTCTTGAAAAAAAAGAAAGAAAGAAAGGGGGAAAAAGTGCAGATCATGGAACTGGTTGAAGATAGTGTTGGCAGATTAATCAATCTTGATGGCATCTACTACTAGATATCTCGAGGGAATGAAAAGAGAGAGAGAGAGAGAAAAAAAAACCTCTTTCGCTTCTTGACCTTGAACCGTTAAATGGCAACTGATCTAAACACAAGGCTCTGCTGGTGCTGTTGAGTCCAAAAATTATCCTTCTCTCTGATGCAATAGGCAAAGTACAATTATTAATTAACCGTTGCTTAAAATTGTTAGAAGATAACATTAAATTCTTCATCTAATCGAAAATATTTCTGGTATTATGTATAAGAGATATGGTATATGTCTCTCATACATGAAATCTGTCAAATCTCAACTAATATTGGATTATATACCAAATTCAATATTCCAAATGGATAAAACACTATAAAATTATTTATTAAAAGTATAAACAATCGCCCCTATTGGAGTAGAAAAAACTTACCCCGTTTTGCTATAATTTTATAATATATTTAAAGAATTTTCTTCATTTGGACTTTCAAAACAACTTTAAATGTTTTTCAAATAAAGAGGAACACGTTTCATATTGTTTACTAATCTATTTAACCTCCATACTACGAAGTATAATACACGTAAACAGTGTTAAATGACTCACGTCTTCCTTACCTTCTTATATATATTGGACTCTCCCGTAAGAAATTCTTAGTTTATAACTCTATTATTTTCATTATAAATTATGTCCCTTAATAAATTAATAATTAATTCGAGTAATGCGAAGGTGGGCATGTGTATAATAATTATAATAGGGGTTTAAATAAATATATATATTAAGGACGTTAAAAGAAAATAAACCCCATAACTTACAACGTAATCTAATCAAACATTACTCAAGAAAATATTTATTTCGCTGTGTCTTAAATTCTTAATGCTAGTGTGTCAGCGATTCAATACATTTTATCTTTAAAAAAATATATATACAATTTATAATGGTACGTTGAAAATTAATAATAAAAATCCTAAAAGAATTTGGAGAATAAACAGCGTATAAATTTTATCTCGAACGTGAGATAAAGTTCCATTTTTTTCAGATTTTTCTATTCAGTTGATCGGCCTGTATCAGTTTTTTTTATGGTTACAGAACACTTGAAATTCGTTCTTTTCAACTGATCCTTTATTATCTGGAGAATGATGCTTCCGGTGTGCTGGAATTTGAAGCTATTTAACTACCCCACTGTCTTTTTTCCTTGCTGGTATCTGGTTATATGGCACTAGTTTTTATAAACTTTTAGAGCAAGTTTAAAAAAAACTTTATTGTTTTATTTAGTTCATTTTAAATAATATATTTATTATTTTCTAATATTTAATAGGAGGGTATAGTTAGATAAGGCAGTAAATACATCAGATTATGGCTCTGAGAAATCCGGAATTGAATTTGGTCCATCAAAAACACTGTAGGAATTTTTTGGGGTATGGTCTGTCCTATTTCTTATCACTCAACCACCCCCATTGTCACCCTGGCTAAACTCACGATTTATAAAACAGAAATTTGCCTAAACAGAAAATAAGTGTCGTTCTCGAAATAGAACTGCTGTGTAAAAAATACCCTTAAACTTATTACTTTATAACGTAAGCTTATAACGAGAAACTTATAACCCTATGGTTGTTCATAAGGTTTTAACGTAAAATACAAATAGATTTTGAATATATTTTAAAATATATATTAAAATATTTCAAAACAATAACGAATAAGTAGACAATAACTGTTTACAATAATGAATTATACAACAAACCTCTGAATCACAGACACTGACAAGAACATAAAAAATTGCCGTTGTTTGGAGGTTGGATTGTATTCGTTTAATATTTGAATAAGATAAATTATTTAAGAATAATTAACAGAATTGAATTTACTAATGATTTATAAGTAGAAAAGTGCACTCACTAACGTAAATAACCAGTAAGTGTTCCTGAGTAATCAGTGAGTAATCAATAAGTGTAGAAGGGAACACTCAGCGATTAGAATAAGTAATCAATGAGCGTGCCTTTTTACTTATAAATCACAGACAATGAGTGTTAAAACACTTCATCTATAGCCGAGTAGATAAAACCAATAAACATTGGTGGTTGGTCGGGGGTTCGCGCCTCTTATACTTTATAATCTTGTGTTAATAGTTGCATTTGAACAGTGAGATTTTTGGAAGTTTCCCAAATCTTTTCGTACTTGCTATAAATATCCTTCTTTACAGAAATTTTCTGAGAATCGGGTTAAATAAATATTATAGTTTAATGCACTCTCCTGTTTTTCTCTTAATATATTTTTAATACTCTTTTCTCCCAGTGGACACAAATATCAAGAGTTAGAAGTTAACCAACCACCATTCACTTTAATTTTAACAAGAACTTATTGGTTCATTCCTCATTGTGAATTCGGCTTTAAGTGGGCCTTTTTTTCCGTACCCATCGTGGGTTCGGCCAGGCCCACAATTGGGGGAAAATTTACGGGGGTTGATCGTTCGGATTCGATTTAGGGTCCTCCAGAGCGGCAGACTCAATCATTAATGCCCCGATACTGTTGTTAATATTATATTTTTCTATACATGTTGCAATTAAGGAAATACAGTATTAAAATTCTATGCAATTTATATTACAGAAAATGCTTTTAAAATTTCTACAGTCGTTAGTAATTGCAAATCTTCCACAATTAAATAATAACTTATCATTTATATACATTCAAGCCATTTATTACATAAGACAGTGGAACTTGCTTAACTCGAATTGGTCGGAGGGGAGGAATATTCGGACTTCGAGTTACGTAGGTTTGGGCTTAAAATCAAGACTTCCTGCATCGATTTACTGGTGGGCCATAATAAACTATCCATACGATATTTCTGTGTGTCTTTTAACGTAGAATCGTCGTGTCAATGTAAACCTTTGGGTGTTGCTCAGAAATTCGAAAACCCTTATCCGAATGGTCAAATAAGCTAAATGTAACAATAAGCTAATAAAGAAAGACAAAATCTTCGGTGGAAAAGCAGGTCCGAATGGCAGTTACAATATCTAGGTCACACAAACTGTCTGGAAACCACCGCCCCTGCCGTCTTCACGTGGCACGAAGTTTATTTTTAGTGTTGCGTGGTTCCCGGGCTTTATAAAAAGTTTCTGAATAGTTTATTGGATAGACAAACGTAAATTATTTTATTTAAATTAAAATTCCCGAGAATCGAAGAATTCGAATAAAAAGGTTTAATCTAAAGTGTAAATCCATACGCTAATCAGGAAAAGATTGAATTACGGCGGTTCGAGTTAACCACGTTTCACTGTATTACTAAACGAATAAATACAAAATAAATATAAGTGACAAAAGATTGAACACAGCATATTGTATACAATTTACAAGTAATTTACACTATTTAATAAATTTTAACTGTTTTATAATAGCTTGTGGTGAATCGACATAATCGTGTTGAATTATTCTAAACGTGAACAATTTTAATGGAACAATAATTGTTTAAAATTCACAACACCAATAAGTATTTTTTAACACTATTTTTAATTTGAATTTTCCAACTGCTGTCACTTCGTGCACGAAACGGAGAAAAGCGGCCACGTCATTACTGTACGGTAAAATCGTATCCTTGCGCGTTATCTGTCTCCATTGTAGAAGCAGTGTCCTAATAGAAATGCTGACATCCCTTATTATTATAAAGGTACCGGAGAGAAAAGTGTATGGTTTCTTTGAAATGTTTCCTAATATTACAATGAAACCAAACCGTCGCGTGTCGTCTGTAGTTCTTAAAATGGCCGCCATTTCTGAACTATTTTCGGACCGAAGAAGGAAAGCAGAGTAAACGTTCAGCCAATCGCAACTATCGTTAGCATACCACACTTTTTTACGAGCGAAAAATCTTATAACTCGTTATCTAAGAACTGTCAATTTAATTTCTATGATTTCGAGTTAAATAATTTGATGTTGTCTATGATTAAAAGTTCAACAATCGTTCGCAAAGACTATTGCATTCCGAAAACTATTTCTTGCCAGAGCATGCACGAAGTTATAGCGGAAGGCCAATGAATAGGTCCACCTGACGTCCCGATTTCACCGGGACTGACTCGTTTTGATGATGCGGTCCCAGCGTTCCGGTCAGTTTGTCATTTTGTTTCAGTTATTTGGTAAAATTTTAAAAGTGCCGAATATACAAGAAGTAAAAATTAGTGCAGCCTCCGGTAAAATGACGATTTGGCAACTAAAATATACACTCGCTGTTGCCTATCTAAATATTTTGTATCTACTGTATATCTAAGTACTGTACTTTTATTTAATAATGGCATTTAGATGTTTCCCCAAAATTTATAGCATGTGGCCTAATGAATTTAGATGTTTTATGCTTTTCGTCCAGATATTTTCTCACAGAATTTATAGTAGCGTGTAGCCTATGGATCCAAATATTTTTATTACATTTTTTTTAGATACTTTGTTTCAATTAGACTTGACAATACTAAAACTTACACTGCCACGTGATTGTCGCTCATGTCCTATCTTATTGGAGTTCAAATTGCTAGTCGGCATTTGCGATTATTTTGTACTGTACATTAAATTAATTTAATCTCCAAAATGCCAGAAAGAAACCGTGTGTTTACTAATAAATTAAAAAAGGATTATCCCTTTTTGAAAAACGTATGTGATCGTATTGACAAAGTCAACTGCGCTATTCAGAATTTTCGGTAACACACGGTGGACATTAAAAATCAATTGAAATGTGCAAAACGTAAGTCAAGCCTAGTAGCAGCGAAATAAATTTCCTCGAATACATTGTCACATTTTAAAGGTGCCGATTTATCATATTTTCGGTTGTGAGTATTTTCTCAAAATTTTCCCAATTTGAGAAAAAATATTATGAAAAGTCTACCTATGAATAACGTTTAAGTTGAATTCAGTATCGAAATTTATTAAGGTTCAAAATTTCATCGTGAAATTCTAGCTACATCCCATAAAAGTTTTTCAAAATCTGTGCTATATGTAAAAATTTCCTTTTATTCACCGTGCTCAGAGATGGATTTACGCATAAGGTCAAATAAACTGTAGCATAGAGCCTCGCGTTAAAAAGAGCCTCGTTCTATTAAAAAAAGGGTTTATATATACAGTATTTAAACGGAACATATTATGTAATTACTTCATTAACGGGAAAATGCAAACGTTCAAACCGATTAAAATTTTTTTACAATAATTAGCGTTGAAATCAAGTAAAATATTTAGAATACAGTATTCTGTAAATGGTAATTATTAGCGAGATTATTTTTGCAACAAAGTGGAATTTCGAGATAAATGTAAAATGTGTGCAGCGAAAGAAATGCACTCGTTATCTCCGCCTTTCAAAATGTCCCGAACTTGCAACAGAACGTTGAAGGCAGAATAGAGCGAACTGTACACCTATTAACGATAAAAAGAACAATTAATTTTTTCCTGTTTTTTTCACGTTTTAAAATCTTCACAGCTGTAAATTAATCGCTACAGAACTCGAACTTATAATCTACGCATGTTTCTTATATTTGATAAACTTCCATATACCTTTACCGGACATCCCTTCGATGCAACGAAAAAACCACCGCAACTAAATCCCAGTTCGTTTTCTCGAAATTTTTTCATGAAATCCAACATCTAAATAAATATAAATTTTAAT
>NW_019386899.1:13126-21723 GCF_000671375.1 Centruroides sculpturatus | reverse complement strand
ATGAAAAATTATAGTGCAAAAAGAAAACTACATTTACTCCAACCAGACTGGAAACAACAACCGTGTCAACATAAAACTAACGCTTCCAGACCACACCACCGGCCACATGGTTCACGATGTAAATTATAAAAGCTTTAATTGATTGTAAAGTGACTTAAACGTCATGCTGTTACTCGTAAGCACCTAATGGTTTAGTTATATGATAATTTCTTAGATACGTGTCTATGAGATCACAATAAATACATGTATAAAGTCAATTTTATTGTCTAATATACAAAATATACAAGTAATGCAAATTAAAAATTAAGTGCTTCTGTGGAAAGGCAGTGACGTCAAAGTCACGGGGCATCTGCAACCAATTACCGTAATGATTTCTTTCTACTTCTAAGCGCATGTTATCTTTATTGTTCGACGTCAACTCGAGAGTTCAATGCGGATACGAGCCGCAGAAATGGCGGATCGAGAGGTGCAGTATGGGTAAGAATTATATTGTTTTCTGTTTATAGCGTTTCTATAAGTATAAGGTAAAATAATTTTCGTGATTTGTTATTAAACTGTAATTTTAAATCGTAATAATATTTAACGTCTTCTTTATTCTAATAAGTTATTTTACCATTTAGATAAAACGCGAATATTCAGATTTTGATTACAATGCCTCTGCACACAGCCAAAAAAAAACGTAAATTAAATATATTGTCTTACGTAATTGTATATTGCATTGATGTCGAAGCCGGTTAATTACCTGTCGTTATTAGCGGAAATAATTAAAATACCTCATTATTCTACTGTAATATTGCGCTTCCAAATATATTTTCAATATCGCGACAATAAGACCTTTGATCTCTCATGTTTAATAATATCAATTTTATCATTTAGTATATAAATGCATATAAAATTAACTGCACATTGTATTATTACTTTGTTATTTCTGAGAAAAAGTAATGAAAAAAATTTATAAAATGCAGCCTCTTGAATATTTGTAGCGGCAACTTGCCATACAGCGATTTTTTATTAATTTGTAATTTTTTTCTAACAGAATTTGAGAAAAAATTATTTCATATTTGAATCGATGTAAACATCGACAACTTTAAGTGGTTGCTTTTAAATCATTGATACTTTTAAACGAAATATAACTGATATGTGTTAAAACAATGAGCCGAAATTCTTTCTGGCTACGAAAAATATAATCAAACTCGTGTTATTTTTACAATGTCGCTATGTTTTACGAGTCTGTTTTCCCGAATTACATTATTTATCGCGTATTTTAATCTCTGTTATAATACGATAATTTTCAGTGTATTCACTCCCAGCAAAGAAAGACGAATAAAGCTACACATGACTCATATGCATACTTCTCGTTGCCATCAAGAAAATGAACTTTTTCGAGAGAGTCGATTGATAAAAAACATAGCGTTTTCTATAAAGTGACATAGTTCACGAAAGAAATACATTCCATAAAATCTCGAGTTGATTGTTTGTCACAAATAATGCACACAGGATTGAAAATGTACAATCAATCATCAATCAATCATTTTTTTTATTAAGGCACCATAGAAGTACATGCCCAGTACCGCGAGGCATAGCCGGGCTACAAAACAAGATTACAGGTGAATTACAAGTTGTAAAAATTTATGCAATGCGATACAGCAGTTGAATAAAATGTAATAAAATAGTACAAAGCAAAAATCATTAAAGATAGTGAAAAGTACAATAAAAACAAATAAGAGTATAATAAAAACTAAATTATAAATAACTGTAGAAAAGGTAAATAATCAAAATTAATTAGCGTGTTTACACAATGGGCAGCTAATGGCTGCAAGTAATAGAGGTGGTAGTTGAGATAACACCATGTTTTTTCTCAACTGCATCAAAGGATGTACACAGTTCTTTGTTCTGAAGAAACTCCTTGTGGTGGCATGGCGAAAAGATGTTATTTTTGGAGACTATTAGCTTGATGTTCGAACGTTCAGTTTCCAAGCACACACAGCTAAAAATGTGATGGTCAGCGTCATCAACTTCATTACAAATGGCGCACAGTGGGGTGTCCTTGATGGCAAACCTGTGGAGATAACTGGAGAACTTTCCATGATTTGTTAGGAACTGACATAAGTTGGTATTGAGCTGTATCCAGTTGAGTTTGAAGTAATTATTAATGTCCGGAATGTAACTAAAAGTAGTGTTGTTGTGGTTGTCATTTCAGTTACACTGCCAAGAGTAAAAAAGATCTTCGAAAAGCTAGTTTTTAATAGCAGAGTGACTAATCTTGTCATAGACTATGTCCAAGGAGTCACTGTTGGCTGCTGCCTTTGCCAGTTGGTTGATCCACTAATTTCCGGCAGTACCCTGATGATTACGAGTCCAATTGATGTAGAGGTGGTTTGTTGAGATGCTGAGGTGCTTTCTGATGTTAGTTGCGATAAGGTGTTATTTCTTGCTGTTAATGATAGAAAGAGCAGAAAGACAGTCCGTGAGTATGACTATAGTTGCATGCTTGTAGTGTGCCGAAACCCAGTTGGTGGCCTTACCAATAGCAGTTAGCTTTGCGTGGAATGCACTACAGTGGTCAGATAACCTGTACTGTTCACTGTGAATTTCATGATCATCCTTGTAAGCCACGAAGGCAGAGCCAACCTTGCCGTCAAGTTTTGAGCCATCTGTAAATATTTGAACGTCACTGTACTGCGGAGGGTTGGTGTTTAGGTAGTTGTGGACATATGAAAGAATGGTGTCAACGGGATTGTTTCTTTCAAGCTAATTAGCTGAGATGTTGCAGCTGAATGTGCTATTATAACCCCATTTAAGGCTCCAGAAGTTGTAGTAGAGATTGATAATATCCACAATAGGCGGCTTGCGAGTAATGACTTGTAGGCTGACGTTTGGTGTCGTCTTGTAAACCTTTGAGATAAGCAGAAGGGCCCTGCGGTAGAAAGAGATAAGTTTTCTTTTAAGGTGGACTTTATGTGCAGCCCACCCCCAGCTACCACAAGCATAAGTGACAATGGGTACATATATCTGATTATAGATAAATCTGAGAGCATCGGATTTTAACCCCATTTGCTCTTTGCAATCTTTGCAAAAAAATTGAAGATTTGACCAGTACGTTTAGAGATGTCTTTGATGTGTTCGTCCCAGCTCAGGCGATAATCCAGTAGCACACCCAGGTACCTTATGGATTTCACAACTTTAATACTCTTGTTGTCTATTTTTATGGTGGGCACGCGACGATAAAGGTTGAGGTTGCCTGGATTGTTCATCACCATTGCCCTGGTTTTATCAGGGTTAAAGTGGAGTTTATGCTTTTGACCCCTTTCATGAATCATGGCTAGGGTTTCAGTTCCTTTTGTTTCCAAATCTGCTCGAGACATGCCACCAATGAGTATAAGAACATCGTCGGCATAAGCGGTGGTACTGTCCTGGTTAAAGTTCTAAGACAAGACAGTGTTGAAAGTAAGGTTCTACAACAAAGTGCTGTATACTAACTCCTGAGGGCAGCCGCAGAGAATATTTCTGCGTATGGCGGTAATTCCATGCTGAAGGTATGCGCTGCGATTGTTGAGGTAGTCTTTGAGAACATTATAAATATTGGCTGGGCAATTGGTCATTTTTAGCCGATAGAAAATAAGTGGCCACCAGGCACTGTCAAAAGCTTTGCTGATGTCAACGCTGATGGCTAATACATATTTGTGACAATTGAGTAAACCATTGATATTTTGGACTGCATGATGGATGGCATCAGTGGAGATGCGATGATGCCTGAAACCAAACTGAATGTCATTAAGAGTATGATTGTTTTTTACATGCCAGATTTAACGGTCTGTAATCAGGCGTTCCAGTACTTTACCAAAGACAGGAAGAAGCGAGATACACATTGAGTTATGTGGACATCCCGGTTTTGGGACTGGGACAATTTTATCTGTTTTCCATCCAGTAGGGAATATGCCATAGTGTAGGCAACAGTTGTACATATTTTTAATATGATCTGGTATTATTTTCCATATTGCTTTGGGAATTTTTGCATTGATACCATCAATACTTGGTGATTTATTGTCGTTGAAACTGGCTATGGCATTATCGATTTCGTGATGTTGAAAGGCCGGGGTGTTATTGGTGCATATAAGTTTGTTCATCTCCTCACGAATGTTCTTCTTCCAGTGTGTGTCAGAGTCAGGGTTGTCGATAATACAGAAAGAGTCCATTTGTTTATTGAGAGCATCAAGGAAGTTGTTGGTGTTAGGATCATTGTTGTCAGTAGTGAGGATGCATGTTTTCTTCAGCTTATTAGTGCAAAGCTTGGTCAGGTAGCCTAAAAAATCAGAAGATGCAGATGTGCAGAATTGTCTCCAGGAGTAAATCTTGGCCTTTTTGATTTTAGATTTGTAGAGTTTCTGGTGGTCGAGGAAGTGCTGCTTTAGGTTGGTGCGTTCTGGTTCAGTCTTGCAGTTTTAATATGTTTTCCTCAGTTTATTATTAGCTTTTCTGAGATTAGTGAGGTTGTCATTTCACCAGGCTACAGATTTGTGTTTTGGGACAGTCTTAGGGTTGTAGTTCTCACAGGCTTGCCTGATTTTGCTAATATTAATTTCCAAGATTTGTTCTGCTTCATCTTAACTGCTGAAAGAGTAATTTAAGAGGTTGTCTCTCAGGTAATTCTGCATACCTTCCCAGTCTGCAAGGGCAAGGTTGTACCTTGCCTGAGTGATAATGCTGTTGTCGTAGGTGTGCTGACATGTGTTCAATGTAAAAGAGATGTAGACGTTGTCACTAAGACTGTTCTCCTCATGTGCTTTCCAGTTGTTGATGATGTTTAGGCAGCTAGGGCTGCAGGCAGAAATGTCGATCAATGTCTCTCCACGGCTAGACACATAAGTTTGTGGGGACAGTGGGTTATTCAGAATGAGCAGTCCGTTCTGTGAGAAGAATTCTTCGAATGCCTCACCTCGATTGTCTTAATGGTCACCTTTCCATGTTGGTGAGTGTGCATTGACGTCGCCAGCGATGATGATGTCTTTGTTGTTTCGTGTGTCAATAATGTCCTGTATATGCTTCAACATATTATGAACATTGGCATCCTGGAAACAATAGATGTTGATGACTGTATAGCTGACATTTTTATGGTATATTTCAGTGCAGACAATATGTTGGCTGGAGAGGTTTTTCAGATGTAGCACAGATAGATTTGGGTTGGTGACAATACTGATTGCCCAAGAGTAAGAGCTAGTATCTATAAAAATTGAACAACAGGTAGGGAGGCATTTAGGGATGTTATGGAGACAGTAAGGCTCTTGGACAATAATAAAGTCATACTCGTGGCACTTTGCAGCAAGTAGTGAGGTGGCTGCTATACCACTGCCGAGATTAATCTGCAGGAAACGTTAGCTTGTATTATTATTAATTGACTCCATAATTAGTTCGTGATATGAGATTAGTTTTCAGTTTTATATAAATAAGACAAGTGCTACTGCGTGCATTGTGTTTAGTTTCAGCTTGTTTATCCCTAGTGCAGTTACAGCAGGTGGGCTGCTTATCACGATGCGGGCATTCTCTGAAGGCGTGTTTCCCTGCACACTGACTGCAGGTGCTCTCGGCCTCTGGACAGGTTTTGGTGGAGTGTTCAAACTTACAACACTTGTAGCATTGTAGGATGGGGCAGAAGTCAGCTACGCGGCACCTGGACCATTCTATATTAACTTTTTTGGCAGTTATTAGTAATTTTCTGAGTCTGACCTCTACTATCCAGTTCCTGAAAACGCTGTCCTTTTTTGCCAGTATTAAACTTCACTCTAAATTCTTCTTTAAATTGACTACGCTTGTAGATTTTTTGAATGACAGAGTTTTGGTCATAAATTTCTTGTGGTATGTCCTCAGCATTGCATTCCTGTGATACAGAGATGATACTAACGTGAGGTTCCTTTTTTTTGGTTGTCGTGTATCGAGCTCCGGTAGAGTTTCTTTTATCTTGGCCTTAAGGATTGAGATACTGTCAGTTTTGTCCACCTCCATATATATGCCACCTCCTCCTATACGTCAAATTCTCTTAATGCCAATTTTGAGATTGGAAGGTCTAATAGTAGTTTGTATAGTGTTTTTTATGCTATCGCTATTCTGTACTACATCTCCTTTGTCATAGACCAGTAGGACGTTTTGTGAGGTAGCAGTTTTTTTAATACTACGAGAGTAGTCAATGACTTTGCCCGATTTTAAAGCCATACTATAAGTCATATGTTGCTGGGTGCTGGTGGCACTTTTCAAAGTAATCGTATCCAGCTTCTCAATTAGTTTATGTTGAGTTTCAGCATTGTCTCCACTAGGGTTGTTTTCAATGAGTTGATCTAGTTTCTCCGTAATTTCATCAAGCTTTTCGCTTATTCTGTTACTTCCATAGTTTGCTAAGAAAATATCGATTATGCGTTGGGCACAACTAATAACGAAGTCTGCGTGCCCCTTCTGCTGAGTTTAGCATTTCTGTTATCAGTGATGTACTCTTTCAGTTCGTAAAAAACATTGTAGGTCAACGTACAAGAATCAAAAGTTTCATCCAAGTCGCTATGCATTGTGGCGTGTGTAAAGAGCCAACCAGTAAGAGTGTGGTGTAGTGGATAAAGTGTGGCCCAGTGCCAGAAGTACTCTGCACTCAAAATCAAAAAGATTTACAGGCGCAGAGTGAAAAGATAGAAGCTGGTAGCTCCAGGACAAGAAAAACTTACTTGCCAGCAGAGAAAAATCAGTTTGTTGCAGTGTTGACGAGAAAATTACACAGCCTAAGTGAACATACTAAGTAGGCCGTAAGCACCTATGTTATAGAATCCCAAAAAATCCAAGGGAAGAAACAAAGTTACACTACAAAGTTGCCACGAACCAGCCACACCAAAGAAGGTGAGGTCAGCTTCTTATAAGGGTGCTGCTGATGTAGAGATAGCAAAGCTAAGCTTGGATTGGGTCAAGAAAACTTGGCTGGTGTTCCAGTGTAGCCCAGACAGAACTGTTTGGTCCTCCTGTACTGTTGCAAGTGTTGACAACGAAGCCTGCAAACACGACAGTCCGGGTGGATAAGGGGGACTGGTCTGCTTATTAGCGGGTCTCCCCAAGTAATTTAAAAGCAGTCGATGGTGTCATAGATACAGCACTACACAAGCAATCCACACAACACATGACTAGACAGACAAAAATGATAGAGCACTATATTTCTAACAAATAACTCCACGAAAACAGAACATTAACTCCACTGCAGGAAGCCAAGATGGAGGAACCACAAAAGCACCATTACTTTTAATTAAAATCACCTAAAAAGTTAGGCTTAACACTGCTAAGGCTAAAAACAGTCAACACACTCTACCCAAGTATGGAAAACAGATAACTAAGCCTGAAACTAGGGTGAACTAACAAAAACACTGGCTATAACTGTAGAGCAAAGAAAAGCACGTCCTCACACATTGAAGTCTAAACTCGAACCTATTGAAAATGTACACAAAACACTTTTTCTGCGTCATTCTGGGATGAAAATCTTTCACTTTTCCTATCTTTTCTCTAACAATCTTAAAGTCAGATTTCTCGCTTCCGATATAAAAAGAAAAAGCATTTGTTTTCGTCCCATAAAATGTTGTCAACCTTTCTAAATGTTTTATGTTTGAGAAATTAATTACTTTTGTTTTCATGCGTACTGCGTAATCTACGTACTAAATAACACATTTTTTCTTTTCAAACGGTACGTTTAATCTATGACATATATTTTTCAACTGCTTCTTTTTATTAATAGCTAAATTTTTTAGTAATAAAGTCTGTTAGTTCTAACGGATAATTACAAATATAAATGCCTTCAATAGCTGGAAATATTGACAATTTTATTTCCGTTGTTACCATTATTGAAGTAAGCTTAGCAGTTGAGAAATGACTCTGTAAGTCTTTCGTGTCGAAGTTCAGTATGTCTATTTCTTGTGTTTCAGTAATTATACACATGAAATAAATTACCGTATTTACTCTAGTATAAAACGAGGTGTGACATTAAAGATAAAAATAAAAAATATTAGATTTATTAATACAATTCTAATTTTATTTCGTTTAATCACAAATAAAATATTATCAAATGCAAGTACTAAGGCGAACATTCACGTTTGCTTTAATACGTGATAAACGAAAAACAAAACAAAAACATTGTAACTCTAATGACCAAAAAAGTTTATTTTTAATGATTCAGAATGTGTTAATATTCGTTAAAAATAACACTTAACATATCTATGTAAAACGTCTCTGTAAACCAAAATTATGGTAGACGGTCTGATAGCAAATTTTCGGTTAGTAACTATGATTTTATTTTCAAATTATATTATATATGCATTTCAGGTTGGTGCATTATATCCCAATTCCTCCTCAGTGTCATAAGCACATAATAATTGTACAAGAAAGAGCAACACATCCGAAACACCAACAGGTTATACAAGAATCAGCCTCTAAAACACTCAGTAGGTATAGAGTATTGTACATCCTCCAAGACCTATTGAGGTGTCTACGACCATAAGATTACACTATTATGTAAAAATGTATGGTAGCATACATAAATTCTGATCTATAATTCAAAAATACCACAAAAAATCCAAGTAAAA
>NW_019386899.1:0-4990 GCF_000671375.1 Centruroides sculpturatus | reverse complement strand
ACAGTCAACTCATTGAAGAGCCACTTATATGGTTAACAAAAAATTCCCAGCATTCCGCTGTTAACATTCCGGTATTTAAATTTATATTATTATTCTGCATGATTATAGCGAAGTGTTCTTTCACCTTTCGCTATACGTTATTTTTTTCTTTAAAAATTATTTTTAATTTACTAGTATTTATCTGACAATTATTACTATTACAATGTTGGAAGACAGGAGAATTACTAATTTTTAACCTTACGGCAGCCAAATGTTCCGACAGTCTAATCTTCGATTTTGGTTTTGTTTCACCAACGTAAAAATTAGGTTTGTTACTCGTGCATTCTATCCGATAAACAACACCTTCTTCTAATAAATCTGTTTAAATGCTTCTTGTTATCATCATATTTGATAACCTGTTATTTAAGGATGAAAGCAATCTAATTAATTTTTTATTAAAAAACTTATTATATTTTTCATAAATAGCCTACTTTTTATATACGGAAACGATACATACTTTGTTATTTCTTGACAATGTTTAACTTTAAATCTGTTTCTTAAGAATCTATGAAACCAATCATTTAGTAATCTTTTTGGGTATCCATTTAAAATATATTTCTTATGTATATCTCTAATTTCTCTCTCTCTTTTATCTATACTTGTTGTTCTAGAAAAAATCTTTGTTATTTCCATCAGATATACATTATATTTTTGATTTAAAGGACAGTATGATTTATATTTAATTACTTTTCTCGTATTACATGGTTTTTCAAATTTACAGTATTCCAAATAATATTCAAATCTTTTAATTGTTATATCTAAATAAATAAATTAATTATTTAATTCATGTTCTTGAGTAAAATTAATATTCAAATTAAATTTATTAGCTTGTTCCGAAATTCGTAAATTTGTTGTTACTGCACTACCATACGCTATCAAAATATCATTGACGTACCTCGCAAAAAACTTAACTCCATTTAACGTTGATAAAATCATGTCCACATCCAGCATATAAATTTCGGCTAGTTTTGATCCTATTACAGAACCCATAGAAATACCTTCTGTTTGTCGATAAAGCTTGTTAATAATAATGTAAATAAAAGTTTTTTCTCTGCAGATTATTTTCTTTTTTATACCTTTTTAAACTCTTTTTTGGAAATTTTATAGTCGTTATTGGCTTAATGTTTTTTTTTTTAAAAATTGAAGATATATATTATCCAAAAGTCAGAAGAGAAAAAAATATATAATTTTTCGTATTTGTACATTTGTGTAAGAAAGAAATAAAATGACAATTATTGTTGTTCTGACTGTTTATTTCACCTATTTCTATATCTGAACTTTCGCTGTTAAATTACATCATACTACGTTATTACAGATATTTATCTATATATATCATCGAGATAAGTTAATATTAATAATAATAAGCGCAGAACGCAAACGGTTAGAAGTTGAAAGTTACAATTTGGTACAAAGTTATGGTACGTCGTGAAAATGTACAATAAAAAGGGATTTTTGGAAATTCTTTTCCGCGGGAAAAGGGGGGTGAAGGATCACCCAGAAAAACTTGGCTTTTGTGCACTGTTTAAATACGGTTTTTTGCATTTTTGCGGAAAATCGAACATATTTTCTAATTTTTAGATGTTTTTAGAATAACAGAATTTTAAAATTTTTACATGTTTTTAGCTAATTTTTAGAATTTTAAGATGTAAAAGATCTAAAAGACACATCTAAAAATTTTTTAATTAGTCTCGAAAAAAGAAAGACCTAATTCTTGTACCCGGTGAAAACGAGTAAGATTGGCTATAATTCTATAATCTTAATCTTCGCTATCGTTCCTTACCTTTTGCCTGAGTAACGCCTGGGTCATCTGTTAGTTAATATACAGTATATTTTTAACACAGAAGCCTACTAGTGGCCGAGTGCATAACACAACTGATTACATGGAGTATTCTAAAATATCTTTACGTCTGTCGCACCTTAATAGGGACAGTTTTCCTTATAATGTCTCTTAGAAGGCAACCCTTTAGCACATCGCCACTTGTAGCGTTGCTATGTACAAACAAAGTGACGTTGCACGCGTTAAATTTAAATTATTAATTTTGTTGAGAGAAACTTCGAAAATTCCGATCTGCATTCATCGGACATCGTTTCCTGTTCGACAACTGGACATGGAATGCAACATCTAATCAGCGACAAGAAAACTCGTTTGTCGCCGGACCTTCTTCTTCTTCTTTGAAGAATACGCGCCGAAGTATACAAGGAGTTTAATACGTCGTGGTTATAGAACTTTCTGTAAGTAGATTGTCTAATAAACTAGTTGTATTGTTTGTAAACGAGGCATCGATCTCTACGAATATCCAATTCTATATTTAAAAACAGTATCCACTCGTTTTGGTGATAAAAAATTAATAGTTTTCAGGGTTAGAGAATTGAATAAATTTAAAGTTTTTCTACCTGATCGATTCAATAAAAATTTAAAGAACGAGGATTTAGGTAAGATTAGAGATTTTAAATTTGTATACATAGGTATGAGAAATTGTGGGAATATGTATAAAGCACATATTATTGAGTTTGTTTGCCTTTGTTTATATTTCTTACATTAAGGATTAAAAAAAAGGGCAACTCAACAACAAAGGGGAACGTACGAGCCCCAAGTGCCAAGTGTACGCGTGCCTCTGCCATTCACTCAACTTCGCATTTTCATTTTATTTTTGCTGTTAAACAAACGGAAATTCCAGGCAACCAAACTTCAGGCTACTGCCTTGAAAACCCTGCAATCAAATCCTAGTGACTAACCCTAGGAATCTTTTACGAGTGATTTGTCTCGAATATGTCGGACCTCGTCTCTTTCACCTGGACGTTTCCATTGTAGGTATGACCAAATCCGCGAAGGAATAGTATAATATACCTTTGTTAGTGAAAATAACGCAGAAAAAGTTCAAATGAAAACTTTAATTTACTATGAAAATTACCTTTTCTTTTTACACGTCGTCATAATAAAACTGTAACAATTGGCAATTTTATTCTTATCAATTGTTATTAATCTATTATTTAGTTTTAGCTGTTCACATTATGAATTCAGAGAAAATCAAACTCGTATCATCCGACGAGGATAAAACATTGATTTCTTCATCCGATTTCGATAAAATTCGCAACGAGCAGCTGGAATCAATAATAGAACGTCGAGAAGATTCCAGGATTCTAAAATTGCCATACCCGAAGGAAGTCGTCGCTCTGGTTGTTAAGTGACATAATCTTAATATATTGTATCTTAAAATATATAAGTAAAAATATTCGCGATTTCATAAGTATATTTTGTATTTACTCGCAATTATTTGCGTACAAATAATCCTCATTTAAAATCTTTGAACGACAGTTTCAAGTTGTACGACTTGATCAGAAAATATTCAATTAAAGTTCTATGCAGGAATTGCGAAAACTACATTAAAGTTCGATTATGTAAGGAAAAAGTGTGCGCAATTTACGATTTTGCCTGCAGAATGAATCACACTTTTTTCCAACATCGTTGCTGAGAAATATTCGATACTCATTGCCCAGAGATATTCGAGAAAGAAGACTTCAAACTCTGTGGAACTACGACAATAGACAGAATTGTGTCTCGTCCATTATACACATGTATGAGCGAAGTGGATATATTTTTGGCCGTCTACAACTGGATAGAAGAAAAGTGCAAACGAGAGATGGAAACGTCATCTGCACAAATGGACGAAAAGCCAAGAAACAAAAGTATCGTGAAGAATTACAACCGTTTCTTAAAAAAATCAGATTCTTAGCCATAAGCAAACAGGAATTAATTAATAAAATATTCAAACTTAATATGTTTACTAAAGAAGAAGAAAAATCCATCCTCGTCTGTAAAGAAACGAAAATTTTTTCAGATTTCCCGAGTTATTTTAGCAAAAACTCAAACGACAGATGCAGAAGCAAAACTTTAAATTACACATCTCTATTTCAGTATAAATGTTACCGCTAAAGCTCGAAATCCGTTAATGTGCACATTACCTAGCTAATCTGCACATTAGCTAGGGTAATCCGTTAAAGTTGCTAAAATTGTTCCATTTTTCAAATTACCTACTAGGCACTCGGTAAAGTGAAAATAAGATCTTTGCTAGAACAACAGCAACGTTTCTTTCTGTACGCTTAAATTAACATAATGTTATTTATTTAATTTTCAATATCTAAAGAATCAAGTTAATACAATCAACAAATTAGTTGATTGAATCAATCATCAATCAATTAAAAAAACTTTAATACAAAAATCNCTAAGGCGAACATTCACGTTTGCTTTAATACGTGATAAACGAAAAACAAAACAAAAACATTGTAACTCTCATGACCAAAAAAGTTTATTTTTAATGATTCAGAATGTGTTAATATTCGTTAAAAATAACACTTAACATATCTATGTAAAACGTCTCTGTAAACCAAAATTATGGTAGACGGTCTGATAGCAAATTTTCGGTTAGTAACTATGATTTTATTTTCAAATTATATTATATATGCATTTCAGGTTGGTGCATTATATCCCAATTCCTCCTCAGTGTCATAAGCACATAATAATTGTACAAGAAAGAGCAACACATCCGAAACACCAACAGGTTATACAAGAATCACCCTCTAAAACACTCAGTAGGTATAGAGTATTGTACATCCTCCAAGACCTATTGAGGTGTCTACGACCATAAGATTACACTATTATGTAAAAATGTATGGTAGCATACATAAATTCTGATCTATAATTCAAAAATACCACAAAAAATCCAAGTAAAATACATCCAATATTGTGAACACTTTAAATAATTTAAAATAACTACATTTATAATTATCGCTAAAGGACCTGTACTTCATTGGTGCTTTTATAAATAACTAGAAACTATTTTTTTCCAACGAATGAAATACAACGCGGTTTTTAATTAATGGACGTAGGATTAAACCGATAGATAAAGGAAAGTGTGCCTTAATTTGTTTACAATAGGTACCAACTTACGAT
>NW_019386898.1:2343-18023 GCF_000671375.1 Centruroides sculpturatus | reverse complement strand
ATACTTTAAAAATAATAAAAAAACTGATTGTAGCAGTTTTAATTGTACTGTTTATGACATTTATCAAGTATACACTGTATCTTACCTTGCATAAGAATAAAACTTTCTTTCTGCCGCACATCCTATTACAGGTTGTGGTTGAATGTAGGAAGCCCAAACACGTTCTGTGGGAGCCATACTGGTTGTATCACATTGAGCAATGGTTTCACCATCTATGGAATTAAAAAGTAACATGAGTTTCTATTTTAGAAAATAATATAGAATTAAATTATCAACAGTTCAAATATTCTGATCAGAGTAACAATCTTAAAATTGTTTAAAAAATTCTTACTTGTTCCCACAGTTAATGTGACAGTATTAGCCACAGATATCCTTGATAGGGATGTTACAGAACCGTACTGTTGCTGTACCCATCCTAGTAATCTTCTGAGAGGTAGTTGTGGTTTTCTATTAGTAGATAACTTTAACGGTGCACTCGAAACTAATTGAGAAGGCTCGGTCACCTGAAATTTCATAATTGTGGATTTTTATATTTTTGGTAGAATTTCATACTCAAAAAGATTAAGATTAAGATACTCACCACAACAACAAGTCTTGAGGAACTTGAAATTCTTTCAACGAACAATTGCCACATGACAGGATTTGTGGCATGTAACACAACTACAAGTGGTCCCGCGTGGGTGCTGTGTTGTTGTTGTGGTTTGATTAATAAGGACACTGTCGGCAAATAGTCAGTCAGGGAAGTTAGGTTATAACCCGAACTACCCAAACTGATCACATGAATTTCCTGTAAAACAGAAATTCATTTCATTAATTACTTATAATGAGCATATAAATTTTTTTACAAATGTTAACTGATATTATAACAGAAAGAAGATATTAATTTCAAATTAAAATTGATCAGGAAACCAGAACAATGAGATTGTATTCTAGAAAAATTGTCCTTCCATAATTAAATTCATTTTCAAATTCAAGAAAAAGTTAATGAAAATGGCAAAGAAACTTATTTTGTTTAATAATGTTATAAAATTATACAAAATACTAATGGATCCAAAATATTGTGCTATTTCAAAGACCCTTAAAAACAATTTATCGCCATTTCAATTGAATGCATTTGTGTATAAATTGGATTAAAGTAATTTATACTCTCATTTCTACTAAGGTGAACTGAAATGTTTCATTAATTTCAAATATCAGTTGATATTTCTGAAGTGGTTATTACACAGTTTCAAATGACCAAATGATGTGTTCAGAAAAAAACTTTGAAAACATTTTAAGAATACTTGATAAAAAGGTATCATTTCTATCATTCAAACAGTTCTTTTTACACAAAGCGAATGTGTACACGATTAATATGATTTACCAATTTGAATTATTTTCTGCCGATCCATACCAATTTACATCATTTGGTATCATTTGCCATTCAACAATGATTTCTAATGATGTTTTTACTAGGCTTGTTTCTGTATAATTGCCCATCTTTGAGGCAATTATCAGGCAAGAATGCCTTATCAGCAAACAAAGAGTTAAAGATCGGTGCTAGGAAATGACACCCAAATTAAACTTTTATAAAAGGGGCGATAAATATGTTAATTTTTACATCTTAATTTAAAATTTTATTTATATTTATGATAATATACAAGATGAATTATCTGGCGGTCGATCTAATCAATGATTGATGATTCACCGCTCAGGATGATTCACAGTGGAAGTGAAAAACCCAGGGGTACCGATGAATAAAAGCGGTTGTACTTTTAAAAATTATACGTTTTTTTAAACAAAAAAGTATTTCGTGTGTACAAGAAGCCATGGAGTAACTAGAACTGTAAGTATTTAACAGTTCTAGTTACTCCACGTCTTGTATATTATATAAAAGAGCCCAAGTAGGATGAGATCTTGGAGCTTCCTGTTTCGGTTCACAGATGGCGCAACGGTCTTGTCTGGGAGCGAAGTGACAGAGGACGTAACAATGGATCTTTAATTGCATCATCCATCGAAGTAAATGATTTCTTACGAAACCAGAATCAAATAATTGCTATATTTTTCTACTGAATAGAAACGTATTTGTAAATAATTATATATAATAACGGGTGTATTTTTTATATAATACATATAAAAATTTTTAATACATAATTATGGGTGTGTTGCTGAAAATACAAGTATTCTTGTCTCTTTTGTGGTGATTATATAAGAGAAAAATCGTCCCTTTTTTTCTTTTAAATTTAGCGAGTTTTGTGAGCCACATTCAAAATTTTAGATCCGCATTTATTATTTCGAAGAGAGGATAAGGATAAATGTGCAGAATCTTGCGAATTAAAATTCGCAATTTGAAATTATAATGCTCACTGAATACAGTCGAATGCTCACTGAATACCCTCTATAACACTGTTGATTTTTTCGTTTTATATGAATTCTATGTTGTACGAGTTACTTAGATCTTACAAATACGTGAGCCATTCACAGCCCGGCACACGTATTTGTAAAATCTAAGTGACTCTTACAACATGGAATTCATATAACACGGAATTATCTACAGTGTTATAGGGGGGGTCTACTTGTATATCAAATATTGAACAAACTTGAAAAAAATCATTCTCTGATGGTAAATGTGGTGAAGATATCGCTGCTTTGCTTTGTTAATGTCATAATTAAAAACAAAAATTTGTTAATTTTAGAAGGGAAGCATTTAAAACTAATTGACTAATAACTGAATACAAGTTGATGAACTTTGATGGGAATCAAATGGAGGTAGAAGTCTGCCATTTTACATGATAAAAGCAAAATCTTTTTTTAGTTGTGCCACTATCAAAGCAAAGCATCGATATCGGTTCTTCAAAGTAAAAAGTCTCAATGTTTTTCACCGTCGTGCTTGGAATTACTTCGAATTATCATAAATATCATTAAAACTATAATAATGTTTACGATAATTCTCCACAAATTATTTCTCTTTAATCATTGAAACCATCAATGATTAATGTTTATTTCTCCAAATTGTACATTTCGGCGAAATTTGTGACAAAATGCTTAACTTTGCAACTATTTTTTAAATTTATTTTAAAATGGGATGCATAAAACCTCGTTATTCTGACTCCTTTAATCAGTATTCAGTATGCAAAAAAATTCGGATCGAATGCTAACAAAGTTTTTTGTTGATTATTAATTCATTAATGAGCGTAATTAGCATTTGAATCAGATTCTAAAAGATGATTTACAAAAAGATAAATCAATAAAACTAGATTCAAATCTACACTAATTCTATAAACTCCTGATAAAAACTTTGCTAAGCAACATAGGGAAACAAGGGAACAAAGCATCAGTTTTTCCTTTGTGAAATGGGCCTCCAGAAAGCCATTGATGGTTATACAAAAAAAAGAGGGCTTTAAAGGAATCCAAAATAGTTATAAACTGTTCTACAGTGAGAAAATTCTCTTATTTTCTGTGCATAATTTGAATATTTAAATGTACTTCGTATGGTTTCATCTGCTACGAAACCATGCAATTCTGTAATTTCTTTCTAAGTGAATCATTGAATTGAATATTCATAGCATTGATTTAGTTACATCCAAACTGTATTGTAGCAGTTACAATTTCCTTGATTTGAATGGCTTTAACCATAAATTTCCATAATATTAGCCATAAATTAGCCACAACTTCCATAAATTACACAACTTACCTGAGAAGTTGAAGTGATATCCTGGCTACTGCATCCAGTCACTATCGCAACTTGATCCAGAATGGGTGTGACATAAGGAGATTGGAACTGACGTTTAACAACGCAACTGGATGTGAATCCATCGTCTATAAATATATAAATCTTTTTTAGAATTTGAAGCATAAATTCTGCATTGTTCTAAAAAAAAACCTGTTGAACTGATACATCAGGTGAAGTTATGCGAGTTGGGAGTGACGTCCTTGATCCCCAATCGAAGGGGGGTACAAGGAGGAGAGGATAGGGTTGAGTTAACCCTTCCCTCTCGACACGGAAGGGAAGGGTTAAATCATTCAATTGACTCGTGACGCACGTGACTCCTATGGGGCAGCACACGAAAGGGTTAAATAGACGATTCGGGAGAATGCGGAAATACTCTTTGACATCTTTTTTTTTGTGTATCAATAAGAATTTCCATCTAAAAAAATCTTTACAGACCTTTTTTAATGTGATAATTCCTATTGACCACTTTTTACTAGAAAATTCGACTTTTAGATATATCAACGACCATTTTTTTTACCTAATTTTTATGTCTAAAAGTTTTGATTTTTGAGTTCGTAAATTACTTTTTAGATAGGAATTCATCAATTAGATATTATAGATTTTTAGGTGATGATTTTTTATTATAAAGAAAAAACACCATCTAAAAACTTTTGCTTAATATTAAATATATGATTATAAACATAAAGAAACATTTAAAATGTAAACAGCTGGCTGAATGATTGCCTTTAACATCTGGTCCCAGGATGAATCACTAAGCAACTAATCTTTTATACTTTCTTCACACCTCCCATCATTAGTATCCTACCTCGATAAAGCGTTTATATATATCTAAATTGAAATTTTGATGCGTAATTTCGAGGATTTTTCGAATTAAGTAATTGTGAACACCAAATAATAGGTTTCTTTGTGATGAGTCATAGCCGCTTGTAAAGTTCATTCGAGCCAATTATACCAATATCGATTTACAAAATTTCATCAATTGGTGACTAATACAGATTTTAAATATATTTTAATTAATTTAAAATTGAGTTTATGGAATTAATTGAAACTACGATTTAAATATATCCATTTAATTCAATAGAGATCGTAGAATTTTATGCAAAGAGTACATTGAGGCTTGGCTTATATATGTGGATCAAGCATCGATTTTGTGTCGATGCTTGATCCACATTTGAATCATTCCAGCTGAAGTTTGATCCATAGCTCTAATGAAGAAAATAAAGAAGGGTGTAGAAGAAATACTACAGTTTAACGTGTAGACTAATTTCCGAACACGAAAACAATCCGATGGCGTGGAAAGCACCACTAAGTTTATTTATATCCAAAAAAGATTTGTGTTTTACGAGTGTATAAGGAAATCGAGCAAAACCAGATGTTCACTTCTCCTCGCTTCCTGAGCAAAAAATAAAATTAAAAAAAAAAGCAGCACAAGAAAGGCAACCTGCTCGATCGTCATGGCAACAATAAGGGATAAAATCGACTCGATCCGTTTCACACAAACTCCCATCTGTTACCTCATCGTCGACGTCCATCTGGTTCCCACCCATCAGTGAGGGGTTCGGAAGAGAATAAAAAACCCTCACAAAAAAAGCACGTCCCCTATTGGTAGGGGAAGAGCTCCTGTTAGCCCCTGGGGAAACTAAGGGATAGAGAGGAAGAGTGGGGAGTGTGCACACAAAAAAATGACCTAATCTCCTAGCCAGGTGATTTTATGCAGTCCCCCTCGGGGTTTCGGGGTTTGGACCGTGAGAAAGGAAAAAAATACATCGGGGGATCAAAAAACGAGGGAAGGACCTATAGAAGCATTTTTTTTTTAACTCCCCTCCCCGGGTCCTGGATTTAAAACATTATATAGCTATTGTTATACTATGACCTATCACAGCTGTTACTGTTCGCCTTCGTTAAATATTCCAAAGAAAAAACTAGTAATATAACACGTTAAAATCACTAATTTCGGGTCTTGTTAATTGCAATTAACAAGCAAATCGTGAACATTTTTGGTAGTGACATTTTCGAAAGCGATTAAAGTAGCGTTATGTTTCACTGTCTTGTTATCATTTAACAAGGATATGAAGATAACAGTGATGAATGCTGTTGAAGTGATTATCGATGTGATGATTCTAAGTTCAAGACAAAGGAGGATAAAAAAAAAATCACTTAATTCTGCTCATGAGGACCATTAAACGGAACTAAAATGATTACTTCTTATCGCTAAAGATCTTAATCAGATTATATTCTAAAAATACTACAAATGATAACCAGCAGCTTGTCGATTTTTTGAAATCAAAGATAATCTACAACGTAACAATATATAGATTTTATGTGTATTTATACACATAGCGTCTTCTGAAAATTATTGAGGAACATAAAATCAAAGCCATAGCTCAATTTTATATATTTTTAGAAGAGATAAAAGCTTTATTTTTAAAGAAATTGATAAATTTAAAGGGAACTGCCGGATGGTTGGTTTCTATCATTATAACCTAGGTCGATGCAGGGAGGGAGAATTAGGGAGTCGACCAGGAGACGAGGGGTGTCGAGTATTGATCTCCTCGACCCTCATCTTGTGACCGAGTTCCCTCCAGCTCTACGAAAACCAAATCAACCGAAACACCCAACGTCCTCCCTTACTTTGACTAAATCCATCCATTCGTTTACTAGTTACTACCCATCTAGACATTGTAGTAGTAGTTACTACTACAGTAATATAACACAATAGTTTACTAAAAGGGAAACTGTTTATGTATATATTGAGCTATTGATGTATCCAAAAAGACACCAAAATTACAAAGTTAGAGATAAAAAATGATGAATTTTCTGATAAAATTCCAAAAAGTACAGGGTTTTTTTTAACAGAAAATTCGAATTTACAACTGTTTATAACTTAAATTTCGTTTATATCTTATAATTGATTAGAGCTTGGATTACGTTACAGATCGTCATTGTTTATCCATTTCTATCGAGATTCTGAGTCACCAATCAACGAAACTTCTTGGCAAACTAATAAATATGATTCTGTTGTAAATTTTTCAAATGATCTATAAGTAAATTTAAAACGAATTCATAAAAATAGCCAGATAAAAATATTGTAAGTCGGAATTCTGAATCACCAAATCGATTTTTCTACTTGAAACCGGAACATTTCACTCTCTAAGCATGACACTATAAGCACTATCTCGAGCCATAAGTACCATAAAAATCAATTTCTATCCCAATCAAATTATTACCACGTTTAATCAAAATCAGCATAAAAAAATGTCCGATTTTATAAATAAATAAATCAAAGTCCTTAATTACGATTAAAAATAAATATAATTATCCACTTAAAAGACATTTAATCCGTGCAGGAGTTCATAAATGAAGTCATTCTACTGTCACTTGTCAATCCTCCATTATTTGTTTACACTACGTGCCCACTCATTAAGAAAAAACGAAATGAAAAAAAGGCCTGCCTCGAGGGAGAAGTATTCAAGTGAGTGGAATGCAGATAACCTGTTAACCCTTTATCGCAGGGAGCTTAACCCTTTCGTTTCCCTACCCAACTGGAGGGAGGAATACAATGCGTCAACCCTTTGCCTACTAAAACTTCCGCATTCAGTCAGGACTCAGCTGATCCTATTCATTAAGTTGTGGTATGTCGATCAGGAATACACTCAATTGTATATTTCTTTGTTTTCTCTGGGGGGAAAAAAAGATCCTTAAAGGATCGTTTACGGATTTTTAGACAGAACAACACTAAAAAATTTCTGATTTACGTACATTTAACATCGAAGATACAATATTTTCTGATAATTTTTGTATTTTTAACACAAAGAAGAGATTCTTGTAAGAGGGAAAAAACAGATTATTTTCTTTGTTGTTAGCAATTTGGGGGGGTTTTAAGTGACGTCAGTGATACAATAATAACGATTAGTTATATTCAGCAATGATTCATCCCGACTTTCGGACATGATTAACGCTCAGGGGTCGTGTTCTGTGCTGATGACTATAGATTGAACGTGGCGATGATCGATGAAAATTCGTTTTGACTTTAGAATTTTATTTCTTTTAACGTACACAAATTTTATACATTTTATTCCTGTTATAATTTTTAATTCAGTCAAAAAATAATTAATCTTTTAAAAACCCTGATTACTTTTTTGCGCCTGACCATACGTTTTTCTTTTATAAATTTCCTACTTTTGAGGAATAGTGTTAATAATGTCGATCTTTGGGTAATTTTATGACATTTCTTGCCCATTAGAATATAATGCCTTGGTGCAATGTATTTTATATTTAAGTGAATTGGAGCATGGCGCTAACTCCAAGAGCACGGTGTTAACAGTTAAAAGCATGGTTAAACAGCGTAAATGATTGTCATTCGTTGTTGATTTTTATGACATTTCTTGCCTATTAGAGCATAATTAATGCCCTTATAAAAATATATTTTGTAGTTAAACGAATTAAAACGTAGTATCAAAAGTCGAGAACACGGTAGACCACGCTCTTATCTTTGTCTTAAAGCGTTAAAAATCGTCCAAAAAATGACAGTTATTATGATATTTCTTGCCATTAGATCATAATTACTGCCCTCGTACAATATAGTTTATAGTTAAATGAATTAGTGCATAGTTTAACTTCAAGAACTTAAGTGTTAAAACAGTTAAATTGTATAATTTTTACGGAATTTCTTTCCCGTTAGAGCAAAATTAATGCTCTTATGCAATATATTTTGTAATTAAATAAACAATACAAGGTGCTAACCTTAGAAACCATTTTTCTAGTTAAGAACATGTTGTTGTTCCTAATGCGTGAAGATTATCTTTCAACGGATCGACCAGAAGAAATGAGTAAGTGATAAAATGGTTAATTGTATTGAAAGAGGAGCAGCTGGGCCAACTGACCAGTTTGAACGCAATCCCCTTTTCAAGAATGGGAACACAGCAGAGGATCTGACTAGTGATTCATACCCGGGCCCCGAGAGGCCTCGGAAAAGGGAAAAACCGGGGAACGGAAACAACAAATTCGTCACCAAATTTCGACATTTTACAGAAATTTGCTCCAATTCTCATCTTAAAAAAAACACCAAACAAATAAACACTTGAAGAATACTTTCCAAGAAAACTCATTTCCATAGAAACACACACGAAATTCTAATTAGTTTCTAATGATGAAACATTATTAACTAATTAGCTGTAACGAGAAACACAATTCATGTTTCGTTTGATTTTTATCCAGGAAAACTTAAATATCACGAATAACTAATTATGTAAAAATGGAAATTAAATTAGAAATTTATACACGAACGAAATTATTAATAAGAAATGACTGAAAATAAAATTATATTTTTGTGAAATTTAAGAAGAAAACTTTTAGAAAAACGCGTGAAATTGTGATTATTTCGTAAAAGTGGGTCAGATTTAGTACAAAGTAATTGATTCACCAGCTTTACACCACTGTAAACAAAGTACAGAATTTCATGTGGAGAGTGAAATTTCTTAGAAAAATAATAAATAAATTTCATTTAAAGTGAAATAAATTCATTTCTATTAAACCAAATATTTAATAATATATATATTAAAATATTTATAAATAATACAATTATATAAATCATTTGTTTTTAATTATTAATAAAAACATGTTTAATTATTTAATAAAATAATTTTTTGGAAGATTTTCTGATGTTATATTTTTTAAAAAAATGGTCTTTTTAGTGGATAATCATTAAAAAAAAGTATTCTTATGATGATTTTTAAAATAATATCAGAAAAAACAACATTAAAACCCATTTTTTAGTCACTTGTAACTAAATATTCAACCGAAAAATAATTAATTTTAGTCAATTCGAGAGAACACGGAGGAAAAAAAAAATGAGGGGGAAGACCCAAAAAAAATCGAATTTCCAAAAAAGAAAATCGGGAAATAACTAACCAGTAGCCACGTGACTCGTTTCCCTGACAACGGATGCAGCTCGCGATATTGAACTTATCCATCGTGAAGCCATTACCATGGCAACCTAAGCCAAGCCATTCAGACAATAATAAATTCTCCCTCGCGCGCTCCCCACCATCACCCGTTTTTGCGTATTTGTTAAAAAAGAAAGACATTAGTTTCGTGTGTTAAAAAAAAAAAAAAAAAAAAAGTAGTGTTTTACGTAATTTAAAACTTACCAATAAGTCCCGTTAACGTCACAGCCGCAATCCGGGAAAGGAACGTTACCAAAACTGCTAAGTACGTGGCCATAATTTCCACCAGAAGGTCATGACCACCTTCACAGAAACTCAATTGTCTCTATGAAAGGTATACACCGACCTAAACATTAAAAAAAATACACATGTAAGTGATTTACACGTCATAAATTATATATTAATTCAATTATCTTCTAAAAAAAGCACCTTAGAAATCATTAGAAAAAACATTTAAAAGAGACTTTTTAATGTTTTAAATCTATAACACGAGGTTTTTTATGGATTTGATTTTTTTAAAATATGATTGTTCACTTGGAAATAAATCAGGAAAATCCATTTTTATTATAAATCTGTAAATCATAAACCTGAAAATCTAAAATAAAATAATTATAGATTCATTGTAAAGCTGGAAATAGAGTAAGAAGAGCATGGAAGTAATGCTTTGTGTAGTGAACATGGAAGTAAATGTTTTTGTGTTGAGAGCATGGAAGTGAGTGTCGTGTGTGGAGAATGTAGAAATGTTTCTTGGAGAGAAACACAGGAATGAATGTTTCGTGTTGATAAACGAAGTAAATAAATACTTCCATCTAAGAACATGGAAGTAAATCTTTTGTATTATAAATTAAATAGTGTAAGAGTATACATTTCCAGCACTCTTCACCAACTATTCTTGATTCTTGGGTGAGAAAAAAAGCGAAAATTTAAGGGTTTTTTTTTAAAATTCAGGAATAAAATTTTAAAGTTACTTTTTTTGGATGGTAGTAGCTCCGATTTTTTTTTTTTTTTTTTTTTTTCCTTTCAGTGCAATGAACAGTGAGGGACGTTTTGGGGACAATATCCCGACCCCAAGGGGAAAATGGGAGGGCTAAGCACTATCTCGAGCCATAAGTACCATAAAAATCAATTTCTATCCCAATCAAATTATTACCACGTTTAATCAAAATCAGCATAAAAAAATGTCCGANTTCTTTTTTTGTCTGAAACGAAGATAATTTATCAAATTTTAAATTATTATTATAAACAATGCAAGATAGAAAATTGGCAGTGTGGTCTACAGTCTTATTCGTTTACTATAAATAACTAAAAACAAAAGTAGATCACATGTTCCACCAACACGAGTACTTACTTCCAAGCAGAGTTCATGCTAAACAGAACAGACGAAGTTTGTGTTTTACCTTATTTTCATGGCTTTTGTATAATATATGCGTAAATACAGGATTTAAACATAAGCTAAACAAGCTACAGTTTAGTCTTTACAATATTAGACTATTGTTTATGATCACAGTAGTTTAAATCCAGCTCAATATACACATATTTTTCATAGATGTTATACATGCAATACATATTTTCATGTGAAAAAAAATCAATGTTTTCAATGCTATAAAAACATTCGACATACGGGAAAGTAGTGTGAGATTTATCTTAATGTCGTGCCAACCACAATACCGGAAATGTCAAACAAAACTGATTGTTCTGCTCATTTCTTTTTCTGGTTTACGTTATAGAAATTGCTCATTTTCTGTAACATAATCCAGAAAAAGATTTTAATTTTATTTTTTTAGATTTTTTTTTCAATATTTTATTGCAAGAAATGTTTTTGTAAGAATAATTTATATTATTTTTCTATTAATTTTTTTTTAATTTTTTATCAAAAATTTCTAATTTTTATTTTTTTTCTCATAATTATAATGATATTTCCATACTTTTTCTGCACATTTTACAATGAAAATTTTATAAATTTAATAAAATCTTATACTCAAATCTACATTTTACTATTCGATTTATATATTATAATATATAAATTAAACAATTTTAATATATTTATATAAAAAATAATTTTGTAAATGATTTTTCTTTTAAAAATTACAAGTAAAGAAATCAGAATATCACAGTTTCGTATTGCAAAATGATTTCACGATTTTATTATTTTAAAAATAATTATTTCTGCCAATCGCAAACGTGTTCTTCGGTTACAGATTTAACAGTTTCTCTTTCCCCAATACTTGGCACGCGGGTAACATTGGTATTAACAGTTCGTGAATTCTGAGAATCCAAATTCTTGGCTGCGGAATATTCAGAAAATGAATAATTGGAATGATTTCTCCTGCTTATGACAGGAATAACCTCTAAGTATTCCGATGTTGATCTCTCCTGCGCCACACGTGACATTGGCATGCTGGAAATTGATTCTTCTCCATCAGAATGGTTGAAGTTAACGTCTATTTCTGTCAAAGAGCGAATGGAATTGGCTCTCGAAGATGGTACAGGTGAATGATGGACGTTTCTCCATTCGTTACGATCGCAAGAATTAAGAATTCGTATGATGACACTCCATTTTTCTGGATTGTACATGTGAGAATAACACGAATCCTTCGTTAAAATGTCCATATCGCGATTGGTCGTAGCTTCTTGTATCAATTGACGAAATCGACCGTCGTCGACTATTTTATCTTTCAATAATTCTTTATCCTTTTCTGTTAACAAATCCATACCTTCGATCGTTTTTGGGGAATTTAAAATGCGAAACATAACATTCCATTGACTAGGATGGGGATTGGTTTTGTCGTAAACTTTTCTTGTATTGATAGTTTCTTCGGTAAGTGTAGTTTTCGACGTTTTGGTAATAAAGAAATCATCGTAATTTCTCACTTCAATTTTCGATGCGTGATTCGGATACGTCGGTTGAACGAATTTCCTTTGAATATCTGCATAAACTGGTTCGGAATCTAAGTGATAATCGCTTCCTCTCGTATCTAAATCATCTAAAGAACTCAAAGATGATGGAGTTTCGCTTGGATAATCTGAAGTACTGGCATCACTTTTGTTGGCACTTGAAGCGAGAAGAATTGCTTCGGATCCTGCTNCTGGCAGGAGTTAATTCACAACACGCTCTAATTCACCCATCAAACTCTGACGGGCGAACTGGTCGCGCATGCGCGACTTGGATTGTGTGAATCCATTCGAACCTACACCTCAAATTCAAGCTTTAAACGACATGATCGAATGGATTTCTACGTCTAACGGATATCGAACGTCTTTATAGAAACTGACTGGAACCTGAAGCAGAGCCCAGAAGGGGTTCGAAAACGTTTGTTTACCGATCTTTTGCATGATTGCACCATAAATGGTTCAGGTGTGTAAATTTTTTTAGTCATTCCGGTGTGATAAATAGTAAATTTATTCAGCACTTGATAATCTGAAATGCAGGATAATATCAATAATCTAATTATAGTGCAAACACACAAAAAAAATACATATATAAAAGCAACATTTTCGTGTGTTCGATAAATGAAGTACTGTATAATGTGCAAAATAAATGAAAAATTTACCTTACCATTTTAACAACAGGTCTTGTTGGTTGTTATTTTTAGATGTTATTGTTGGACGTTATTATTCCAGTAGTATATAAATGTTCCTTCTGTCCCAACAATTTTAAGGTCTTTAAAATTAAAAAAATTTAATTAAAATCAATAGTTTGAAAACTTTTTTTTGTTGAAGATTTTGTTTCTCAATTGGTAGATAACGATCTATCGAATGGAAAGCAAAATCCCCCATTATCAAGTAAGAAATAACGAGGAAGACGACCGGGGTTCGCGATCTACCGGTCAATTTAATGATCCTTCATACAGCAAAGAAGAGGTTCTCCAACTTTATTGTAAGAGGCGCAAAAAATTAATTAATTAGAATTGGAAAAAACAAAATTTACCTGTTTCGTTCCGCATCCTTTCAACGGTATCCTCATTTCATAATATTTTTTTCCATCTCCATAGAAACGACAAGGACTAAACCTATCATTTGCGTATGCCACCCCGTGATATGGTTCAGTAAAATTAATCTTTACAACCATATCTCCCGATTCACACGAAAGATATGCTAAAAAATAAATAATATTATCTCTTAGAAAGCTGTCGAACATTTTTCCTTTTTTTAAAAACATAACTTTCCATTAAAAACTATTGTGTAAGAATGAAGTGAAGAGTAGATACTACAAATTGAAACATGAAAAAAATTAAAATACAAAATTGACACTAGATGGCGACACTTCCGAAATAATTTATTTTATTTTATTTCATGATGTAATTTTCTTAAAAAATAAGCAAAAAATTAATATTCTAGAAATATTTTTTTGGCAATTTTTTGATAATAAATATTTTAAAATAAATTTTTAAAAATACTTTTATATTTTCTTTTAAGTTTTTATCAACTGCCATCCTTTGACAGGATGGTAGCTTTATCGATAGTGCTTCCATCTGATGTCAATTTTTTGTACTTACGAAAAATATTGACTGGAAAATTTAACGATTAGACGATAAACTTTGTATAATTAATTACTTTATTAATTAACATTAAATTTTAAACAATATTTAAAAAAAACTGTTTATAAATGTACAAATTAAATTTATCATGGATAAAGAATACCTTTGCCGTAAAGGATCTAAAAAAATTAAATGAATTTAAATTTTTTCTAAATATAATATCGTATTAAAGCATTAAAATATAATAAATTATTTACTTAAACGTCTAAAATATTTCCTATACGTATCCAACTTTTATAAATTTTTAATTTTATAATTTAAAAAAATTTAACTGTAATGCATGTGAGAGTAAAGAAAAACCATTTTTTTACATACGTTATAGATGATCGTTATCTATAAATATGCTTGCAATGCAAACATATAGGAAGGGGGAAACAAATTTTAGATGCGTTATAGTGAATCAGTACCTAAAAATTCAGCTTTAATGTATAGAAAAACATTGATTTTTCTGTAACGCATCTGAAAAAGGAGGAGAAATATAGCAAAGTATACAACTGTAACGCATCTAAAAGTCGAAAAAAAAGACTTTTTATATACATTACAGATAATTAATATTTCAAATTACATATACAGTATAAAGCATTTAAAAACACAAATTTTTCTCTATATTTTTAAATGCATTGAAGCAAAAATTGGCATTAAAATTTAGGCTAATACTAAGTTTTCTCTTGTGGAATTTCAAAAACACAAACCTGTCGTTCTGCTTGTGATAATTTCGCTATCGACATCACTCGCTAGAGATTGATGAACATTTTTCTGAAGATTTCTCTCTTTCCGGTGCGGATGAGCGTGATGAATACGACTCGTTATCTGAAAGAATTAAAAAAAAGAAAGAAATTTTAATATAAAATTCCATTTAATTTTTTTTTCAAGACAAAAAAAAAGTTTAAAAAATGAAGAATTAAGATGGATGATTATTTTAATTTCTAAATAGGAATGTGTGTCTGTATACTGTATACTGTATATAGGCCTATATATAACTTTCAAGCTCAATTTTGTTCGTGCAGAGAGAAAATTGTAAAGCTAGTTTAAGTCAATTGAGATCACAACAATTACCTTCTTTATTCGTGATATCTTATGACAAGTCACGTCACGATGACACAATTAACCGTCGAGTTTACTGGAATGTATAGTCAGGTGTTCAACACCTTTGAACTGAACAACATCATCACTTTCTTAGTTTGTACAGGTTATTACTTTAATATTAATGAACGAAATATTATTCGAATACCGTAAATCGTATGCGTAATGTTATAATATAACTGTACAATAAATTTAGCGTAAAACTTATTTATTTAGTCAGTGTATTTAGTTAAAAACTTAATTATCTAATTATAAATTTCAGAAAGTTATTTATTTTCTGCAAAAATTATATGCAGAAACAGAAATAATCTTTCTGTAAAAAGTATTTATGCTTATTTTCGTAAAAGTTTTGGCCAGAAAAAAAAATTAACCATCGTAAAAATATGATATTGATGGGTTGCA
>NW_019386898.1:0-805 GCF_000671375.1 Centruroides sculpturatus | reverse complement strand
ATAATAGAAAATATAAATTTAATTTATATAAAAATATATATTTTGTGATTTTAATTTTCCGAAAAAAGTAAAGAATTTAATTTATCTTAAATCTCTTAGTCTTTATGTTCATTAACTGAATGTAGTTCTATTGAACTGTTCTGAGTCTTTTATGTATCGTAACTGACGTATGTACCATATTTTCTATGGAAGAGAATAATTATATATAAATTTTACAACATTTGTAACATTTCATGAAAAGTAATTTCATTATATTTCTTTGTATTTTTTCGATAGGCTACAAAATATTAAGTAAAATAATTTAACGTAACCGTTACCACTATGCAATGCGTCACTATCAGCAATAACGTACAGTATTTCTAATATCCGTAATACACTATATAATTATGCAAATGAATTTCTTCAAGTAAATCTCAAAATACTCATCTAATTTACATAAGTATCATCCAATTAAGCCGGACATATTTTCTTTTAGATGTGTTTAAGAATAAGTTGTCTACATAACATTGTATATAATACTCATTGGATGTATCATCAGAGTAATATTTTTTTGAAACACAATGCTTTCTAATAAAATAAATATATTATATATAATTAATTCAATATATTGATTTCTTTGAAAAAAAATGACATTACGGTTACAGTTCAATATTGTCACCATCGATTTAGTGCCACTTTCAGAGATGAAGAAAGAGGTGGCGCTAAATCGGAATTTGATTGTAATTCAAATAATCGAATCCAGATGGCGCTATTTTATAGAACGATTATTGATTTTCAAGTGAACGAAATCTACAGGATAAACAGG
>NW_019386897.1:0-18391 GCF_000671375.1 Centruroides sculpturatus | reverse complement strand
TGAAAAGAACAGAAATGCTCTCTTGGATAATTCTTAAATGTAACCTGATCAATAATTTATAGTGACAATCTCACAATTTTGTGCTGTAATATTTAATTTATTTAATTTTAAATATATTTTCTCCACCGGAAAGTAGTAGTCTTTTTCCTCTGTACATAGTAAATACATTTTCAGTTAGCAATAGAGTTATGCCGGTCAAGTATTTAACTACTTTTAAAGGAAACTTTGAATTAAACTAACGAGACTTCCGTTTTGCATATGAAGTTCGTATGTAATTAATCAGGGTCTTATTAATTCTAGGAGTTATTCATTAAGAAGCGACACCTGACTCTGAAATTACTCCATTTTCAATTCTATAAGTCAAATTAATGTGTGTTCGATTTAAGTTCAATAGTTTTTTAGTTTAGTGCATTTGAAATGGTTTGACACCTGATAAAAATGAATCGAAACAACAGATTTTACAGTAACTTCATCAGCGCAGTTTGATTGGTTATGTTTAATCAGCACTCATTACGTCAAACACTATATACTTGTTCTCGTGTGCGCACAAACGTCATAGTAGTCAATAAAACTATAGAAATATTTGAGTTGATTATACGCCAGAACAAGAATGAAGGCAAAAATATTCTGTACGTTAATGATAATTTACTTTTTTGCAGTTACGAAATGTAGCACAGAAGAAGGTGAGTAAAATAGAATTATTTTCCAAAGTCTTTTTCCTCGCTAATTATATCGTGGTATATTAAGAGATTTATATTGGAAAAAAGATTTTAACATAAAGTGTAGCGCATATTTAATTCTTGTTCAGCGGTAGTATATATGTTAGGCTCAAACAACGCAAACGCTCATTGAGCAAAAAAAACGTTCACAACGCGTTGTGACTAACTGAAAAAGACCACAAAGCGAAATTCGGGTTGTGGCTTTCATGAAGTTTGGCCTATGGCTTATCTTAATCTACTCGTTGTTGAGATAAAGAAAAGCTATAACGCGTTCTGAACGTTAGCTAATGCAACTACAATGCAGGATGATACGACGCACAGATGTTTGTAACTTTAAAAAAACACGTTCTAGCCTGAAAACATTTTTATTAATAATTTTTAATGCTGAACAACATCAAGAAAGACACAATACGAATTTTTCTTTGTGGTTTTTATGAGTGAGTCACAACGCGTTGTGAATGATTTAAAGAAACCACAATGCGTTGTGGATGGTTTTTTTTTTCGCTCAATGAGCGTTCCTGTTCTTTGAGCCTAACATGTATACATAATATTTAAAATAATTGTTAATATTTTTTATGAGAAATTTTTTCATAGTAAATTGCACAGTTTAGGATTTACTACTGTGAATTACGTAGATTTAATTAGATTATAAATTCATCCTCAATAGTTATCCAAAAAGAATATTAAAATTTTGGCACACACAATATTACAAAAATAGGTTTAATATAAAAAATAAGAGAAAAAAAGTTTACAAAGTCTTCCCTTACATAACTAATATTTACGATAACTGTTCAAAACTTTTAAACAAGGATAATGTGGTTTTGGCCCCATCTTTGACCAATAAAATCTCACATGAAATTTATAAACCAACAAAACACAAAACCAACGTTGATAAATTGAAAAATACTGGAATTGTTTATAGGATTATTTGTAACTGTCAAAATTCGAAAAAATACATAGGAGAAACACGAAGGACTTTAGAATTACGTATTAAAGAACATGAAGCTTCCATAAGACTAAAACATAATAATTCCCCTTGGTTTAACCACATCAAAAATAGCAACTGCCAAATGGATGGAAATAATATTAAAGTCCTACACTATGAAAAATATATTTATAAACGTAAATTCAAAGAACACATAGAGATAATAAAATATAATAATGATAATTTAATAAATGTGTCAAATGGTACGCAAATCGACCAGCAATGGTACAAGATAATAGAGAGCGCAAAAATAAGTTTATTAATTATATCGTAAGGATTACACATTGTCTCGAAAAACTTTTTTGTACTTTAATGGTTTCAAAAGTTGTACAACCTATACTGTTAAATTTTGAAAATAATATGCTTTTAATTAGTAAGAAACCTGTATGTATATTTATATTTTTCTTTTAAGGTTTTCTAAATATTATTGTAAAATGTTACTAAATGTTACAATTTATAATTACTAGTGTGACCTACCGGGGTGGTCGGGAACGGTCGTATCTCTCCTTTCGGCTACAGGTCGTTAAACCTGCTCACTTGTTAGGATGGCTAGATTTCAAAAGCTTTTTTTCTCGGTTCGAGTGGAGAAGGTGAGAGGAGTCATCGATGAGGCGTAGGAGATATCCGAGTAAATGACACCATTTAACAATGGAAACAACGATTTATTATATTAACGAAAATTAACTATTACAACCTCTAACATCGTAAGAAATTAATTTGGGTCGCTAGCTCCTAACTTGTGGAGAGAGAGTTCACATTAAATGCTCCATACCTCTAGTATAGTTCAATGTAGAAGTTAGGTTTATGCTTTTTTTCTTCCGATCCACGCACAAAGTTATATATCCTCCGAAACTTACTCCTTTCCGACCAACCGTAAATGAGAGACTCCCCCGAGGAGGAGGAAAGAAGTCGCTTTTATACGAGGGCAAGGTGAAAAGTTCTCGGCCTAGTAGTGAAAAAATGAGTTTTTTATTTTAAAAATGCATTTATTTCTCCATGTAGTCTTTCTTTAGTTCAATACACTTTGTCCAACGTTTCTCCAGTAACAGTAGAGGAGAAGGTGGTATTATGGAACACTGCGGGTATTATGGAACCACCCCATTTCGAACTAATAATAAAGGCGAACTGTAGCGGAATATGGCTGAACTGAACTAGGCAGACATCCATAGCAAGGGGAAAACCCGTTTTACTTCAGTTAAACAGTTGTCCGTATTTAATCAGCAAATTTGTTTTTTTCAAAATTCGCAAGTTTTGAATGCTAAGTGAATTTAATTATTTTTAAAATATAAATCGTGTAGTTGTAGGTTCACTGGTGCATGTATTCCGTTTCAGAGACTTAGGGGTACATATTAATTTGTGTAATGTTCACGTTTTTTAAATTTTGGTCTTGACAGACATAAGTTAATTCAAGATGGCGATGCGTGAAATACGGACCCCATTAGTGCTTTTACAGTAATATGGAACTCAACTCCTCCAAACTTTCTATTTGCAAGCAGATCCTCCAGAGCAATTTGTGAAAAAGACACTAGGTAGAAAGCCAATTCTTCCAGAGAATATCGAAAAAGAGCTGTTGGAATATATATTGTTGATGGAGGTCATATTTTTCTATTATAAAAGAATTTTTGCGATAAAATACATTGGAGTAAATAATTTGGTAATTATTTAACATTTTTTGACCTTTCTTATTTGTTTTTGGCTACATTAAAGCATTTATTTGAAAATATACAGTAAGGTTCCATATTACCACCCGATTTTCTCTAAGCCTACTTTCGGACTTTTTGTACAAAAGTCTTCAAAAACCATACTTATAGTTACACTAGCGAAAAATCCAATTAGGAACATTTGGTTTACTAGTTACCAGTACTTTTCGCACAAAAAATGTGGGTGTTGTTATGATACCTTGTTTACAATTCACTAAAATGTAATTGAGGTTCCATAATACCACCTTCTCCTCTATTCCATCCCTGAAGTGCGATTCTGGAAGGTCTTCAAAATATCCATTTACTGCTGCTATCACCTCTTCACTTGACCCAAAATGTTTTCCCGCCAAAAATTTTCTAAGATTCGGGTATAAATGAAAGTCAGATAGAGCCAAATTTGGCAAATAGGGACGATGTTCCAATAATTCATACTTCAAATCCCTCAATTTTTCCATTGTCAAAGCACCTTTGTGAGTGGGTGCATTGTCCTGGTGAAAGAGGATTTTTTCTTTTACAAACCAGGCCTTTTATCTCTAATTTTTTCATCTATCTGGTCAAGAAGATGTGGGTAGTATTCCCTATTAATTGTTTGACCCTTTGACAGGTAGTCAATTAAAAGAATCCCTTTGGAATCCCAAAAAACACTAGCCATAACCTTTCCAGCCGATGCAATTGTCTTTGCTTTCTTCCGTGCAGAGCCATCAGCTTCTACCCACTGCTTGGACTGTTGTTTTAACTCAGAGGTAAAGTGGTGAACCCATGTTTCATCCATCATAACAAATCTGTGCAGAAAATCAGTTGGATCCTTCTTAAAATGGCGCAAACATCGCTGAGAAAGTCGATTCCTTATTTGTTTATAATCAGCATTTAACAAATGCGGCACCAATCTTGCGCAAGGCTTTCTCATACTGAGTTCTTCGTGTAAAATGTTCTTTACCATTTCTTCTGAGATGCCTACAGCCTTAGCTATCTCATACACTTTTAATCGTCGATCATCTAGAACCATATTGTGTATCTTCTCGATATTTTCTTTGGTAGTTGCAGTTTTTGGCCGTTCTTCACGTGGATCATCTTCAATCGATGTACGACCACGTTTAAATTCCGCTGTCCATTTTTTTACTATTGATAACGAAGGTGCAAACTTCTTATACACCTTTACCAACTTTTGATAAATTTCTCTTGGCGATAAACCATCCAAAACGAAGAATTTTATGACGGAACGATATTCAAGTTTATTCATTTTGTCAAAAACACACACAATGCTTACTTTAATTAAACAGCCGTATAAAAAAAACTATTTGTCTGATCAAATTCACACTTGGTATTTACTTTTGTAACAAGTTTGGAAACATAACAAGACGATACTTTCATTTGTAGTAGTGCCATCTATGGGTTAGGCCGAGAACTTTTCACCTTGCCCTCGTAGCTTTGGGCTGGGTAAATTAGTCATGTGATCCACTATTGTGAGAGGTAGGGTTGGTCTTGCAGGTATGGAGGTTAAAGTTGTTCTCGGGACCAAAACAAAATGACGAATTCGAACTTTAACTATACAGTCGACCCCCCTATAACGTGGGTTCCTATTACGGAGATTCCTATAACGTAGCGAAAAAATTGCAACAGTATTCGTATAAGGACGCTAAAAGGGACTCGTAAAACGTCGTTGCCGACTCGTGTCGCGACAGGATTGGTCGAATCTGGACCAATAGTGAACGAGCAGCCGAACTACTTTCCGCCGTCCAGCGCCACGCGACGGAGAGTTTAGGCGGGTAAGTTGAGTTTACTATGGTCTGTACAGTATGTAAATTAGGTACCGTAAGTCTAATACAGCACTGTAATTTTATACATTTATTGTGAAAGAAACACTTCTTATTCAACGCCCATTAAAATTATTTCTATTAATGATGTCTCCAAAGTTCAACGAATTTTTCGCAGAAAAATAAATTATCAGAAAACGCGGCCGCCGTTCGATGCGCTGCTCCGCGAAGAAAACAAGGTTAAGCAACGACGTAGTCGAACGGTGCACACTCGGTAAGTAATCCTACAATGTTCTGTTTATAGCATAGTTTATACGGATTATTCCCAAAAAAAATTATACGTGTTTTGGAAATGTTGAGTCGAATTAGTCTAGAATCGATTACTTTTATGGAAGAAAACCTTTCAAACAGCCGTAAACTTGACACGTGTCGGGCTGTGATTGGCTCATGTATTTAAGGATTCCTACAACGGGAAATTCGAATAACGTGGAACATATCTACGCGTTATAGGGGGGTCTACTGTAAATTTTTTGTTTTGCAGCAGAGGAATGTCATTGTTCGAGGGCTTCTACTGAACTATTTTAGATGCGATTTTTTGTTTTTATCTGCGTTTTAGTAGGCTACGCCATGAGAATGCCCACTAAGATGGAATTTTTCGTAATTCCCCCGCGGGAGAGAGGGAGAGGATTAAGGCTTAACCTGAAGAACGGCTTCTACTGAACTATTTTAGATGCGAATTTTCGTTTTCAACTACGTTTAATTTTCATTGAGTACTTAGATGTATTAAATTGATAACATTTCAGACATTGTTATAAATATTTTTATCTATTTCGATTTTAAAAATGTTCGAACCGTTTTAAATTCGAATTTGTTATTGCATATTGGTTCGATTGTAGAACGATTGATCAAAAAAAAAAATCCAGAAAATTGATCAAATTGAAAATAGTTCGTTTGATTCTCGACAATTCTCATCATTCTCAGCGATAGGTGTTATATAAAAATTACTATGGTTGTTGAAATAATATAAATTGGGTTTGCTTGCAAAGCCACGGGTAACAGCTAGTCTAATTATAAATATGTTGGTTTGTAACAATGATAATTTGTTTAGCAAATCGTAAGAATACATTATAAACATTTCTGTCTCTCATAATGTCAGATAATCGCCATGGCCAATCCACACCAATCTCCTCTAATGTTAATCTTAATTCTAGCCTCACTCTTTCAAACATAATGCAGTCGAACATATAATGTTTCGATCCATCAATAATATGGCATGTAGGACATTCATTCGAAGTCCTACTAGTAAACCTGGCAAGATATCATGCAAATTTTCTGTGATTAGTGAACATTTGAGTCACATAGTAATTTGTTGAATACCATCTTTAATTATAAAATTGATGTATATCAGGTATAAATTCATAAGTAATGTGATGTCTGTTTTCATTCCATTTATCCTGCCATGCACGTATAGTATTTTCCCATAAAATCCACCGTAGGGTATGTTGGCTAAGTTTATTATAACTAACTGGCAATGTGAAGTTTTCTGCCGCCTGCTTGGCAAAGAAGTCAGCCCTTTCATTTTCTATTGCTCCCTGTTGGGCTCAAATCCAAGAGACAGCATATATACAAGAAGATGAGCATATCGTTTGTCTAATTTCTTCAGCAACTGGGTGTAGTTTTACGCTATTTATCATTTTAAGCACAGACAAAGAATCTGTATGTGTATTAAGGCAATACTTTACCTTTCCATGGACCAGGCAATTGCCAATTGAATAGCATGCATTTCTGTTTGAAAAACAGTGCAACACGTATCTAGTCGTATGGTTTGATTGTAAATTTCAATGCTGTTAAAATAAAGAGAAGAGAAGAGGAATCTCTAAAAATTAGATTGATATTGCTGTTAAGATATACAACAAAACTGCATCTGATCATTTCATTTATTCTAGATCTGTCAGTAAATATATCGATGTCTGCATGTTGAATGTTATTATCATTACAATATATGTGGACATCTGGGTGGGTTGTGTCCCAAAAGGGAAATGCCTATTCAACATCATCATGCGTTATATAACGAGTTGAAGTTTGTATCAGATCTTCTCATTTAACTAGTTGTAACTTTCTTCCTTAAATAATAATCTGGTCTAGAGGTGGTTTCCGTGCAATCACTTAAAGACTGAATGCTTGTAGTATGGAATGCTTTAGTTATCATAAGTAAAACACGTCTCTGTGATGATATAAGCTTTCTTTTTGTGTGTACTTTAGTTGCAGCCCATCCCCACATTCCGTATGCATAGGTAATGATGGGGATGTATAAACCTTCATAAATAATGGCCATTGCATTGGAGGAGAGCCCCAATCTTTTCTAGCGACCTGTGCAAAAGCCTGCAGAATAAGATCAATATCTGCTCAAATACCATATTCCATATATTCCATATTTTTTTTATTTACATGTATATTACATATAGCCTGGTCCCGCTAGGCACTACCAGGCAAATAACAGAACATTTTATATGATTATATACAATTATATATATATCATTATACTATTAACATTTAAATAATTTATTGTACCAGTATTAACAGTAGTTTGTTATTATTTCCATATAACATTACTATTTATCTAAGGATTATATTATATTGTCTTAAATTTAATTTATATAATCATTATAGTCATTCTTTAATACCATATAATAACATTGTTAATAGTACAATTATACTATGTTTTACACAATACATATATTATAGCCGACATCATCACATATATTATAATGCAATTATATACATCCCGCATACTATAGCCGACACTATTTCAATTAACAATAGTTTATAATACATTCAATTAACAGTATTTATATCAATATGTTATTATGCAGCAATGTTGCATTATATTTATTATAACAATAATTATTATATTTATCAAACAATATTATAGCATTATTGTAACAGCAATATTCTAATAATATTTTATTATGATATCTGTAGTTCAATATTTATTCATCATTTATATCTTATATATTATCTAACATTCAAATAATAAATACTATCTAAAGTTGCACTAGTTACAATATCTGTAATAACCAATTACCACCTTATATTTTGCTATTTCATATTACAGAATATTGTATACATAATAGGTTTCATTAATGCTTAACAATATTACAATATACAATGCATTAAATACATTCACGGTGTATAAAGATAGAATATTGCAATATCAGCTCTAACAGCACTTTATCATTATTTATTATAATTACATATCAATTGTAACATGTAATACGGCAAGTATCAAATATATTATCAATATATACATATACATTACATGTATATATCAATTCATATACTGCACATAACTAGATATACATCCACCAATTCAAATTACCCAGTTAAAATCAGGTAAATTTCTTTAAATAATATGTGATTAGCTCCACACTATTGACCAATTCTGTCATACCGCGTATTCAATAAACAATGTTATAACAATGCTTATAATCAGGTGATATTCATGAAAATAAGTATAAATGCCATCCAATACAACAATTTTATTGTTCAATTTATGTGAATATTAATTTCAATATTTGATTTATCAATAATGTGATTTATTACAATAGGGTACATCTCAGTTATAGATAATTTGGTTATTGATCTTATAAATTTGTTTGGCAAGACTGACAAAAGCATTATAAGTGCTCCCATTAGTCAAGATATCAGATAGTTTACACGGCCATTTGATTCCATTATTCTCTAATATACTTATTAGTTCTATCCTTTCCCTTTCAAATCTTATACAATCATAGATATAATGCTTTGAACCATCAATTGCAAGACATGTAGAGCATTGATTGTCATTTCGGTTTGTAAATCTTGCTAGATAGCTAGCAAATTTGCCATGATTTGTCATAAGTTGGGTTGTAGTATGGTCCGGGTAAAACCATTCCAAAGAGTAAAATTTTTTTAGATCTGGTATAAATTCATAAGTAATATGCGTATTTTTTTGGTTCCACTCATTTTGCCAAATTTGGATGGTGTTTTCCCATAATAATCTTTTAATTGAGCCGATACTGTATTTATCATATTCTATTGGTAATGAGACATCCCCAGCTGCCTGCTTTGCCAAGGTATCCGCCCTCTCATTTCCCATTGTGCCTTGATGGGCTCGTGTCCAAGATATGGTGATATTAGAATTTGAGTGATTTATTAATCTACGAATCTCTTCCGCAATGGGGTGTAAATTGGTGTTATTAATCATATTAAAAGCAGATAAAGAATCTGTACATATGTTAGCATTAACTTTATCCTGTAAATTACATATCCAAATAATGGCCATTTTAATTGCACACAGTTCAGCTTGAAAAACTGTGCAGTTGTTATCTAAGCGGATGGTTCTATGGTATATTTCTTCTTCATTTTTATAAACTTCAAATTTTTAACTATTTCTTCTTCATTTTTATAAACTACTGCTCAAATACCATCTTCCGGCATCGCGTGTCCTAAAAACTTTATTTGTTGCCTTACAAACTGACATTTCCGGGGCTTTAGCTTCAATCCAGCTGCCGCCAGTCGCTGTAGCACCAACTCCAATCACTCAAAGTGTGACTCGAAATCTGGGTTAAATACCGATATGTTGTCCATGTAGACGAGGCAAATTTTGTTTCTCAGGCCGATTAATATCAAATCTGCCATCTTTTGGAATGTCGCTGGAGCAGAAGCGATACCCATTGAAAGACGATTATACTGATAATGCCATGATGGCGTACTGAACCCTGTCTTTTCCTTGGATTCAGGGCTCAAGGGTTTCTGCCAAAATCCACTTAAGGTGTCCATGGAAGAAAAATATCGCTCTCTTTCCAACAAACTCAGTGATTCCTGGATAAGAGTCTAACTGGGTGAATTTATTTAATTGGAGATAGTCCACTACCATTCGATACGACGAATCAGCCTTACGGACCATTAATGCAGGGAATGCACACGGAGAGCTAGAGGGTTCTACTACTCAGCTTTTAATCATTTTATCCACTAATTCGTCCATTATCTCTTTCTGGGCATAAGGAATTCGATATGGGACACTACATACCAAGGGATTATTCCACGACATATCAGGGGATGTTTATCTTATGCTCTATTAGGTCACAATAACCCAAATCAAAATCATCTTTTGCCAATACATGCTTATATTTATATAATAAATCTAATAAAGGAGTCAGCTTATCCTACTTCGCTAAAATCAAACAAAATCGCAAATTGAGCTCTAGTTAAATCGGTTTCATTTGGCCGCATTCTTTTATTTTGTTCCGCGCTTTCTTTTGTTTCCTCTTCGGCTAAGAGAAAAGTTCCTAACTTACTTCCCTCGTTTCACTTGATTGGATGTGCTTTTACATTTATTATTATAATGGGTATTCTACCCTGCTTCCTTGTTTTGACTAATGTATGGGCAACAAACACTCCTTCTCACTCGGGAGGCTCTGGTTCAACAATTGATTTGTCAATGGGAATAAACTTTCCTTCTACAATGACCTCTGACCAGGGAGGAATGACTTAATCGTTGGCTAACATCACCTCCTTAGGAGAGTTGCTCCCTCCCTGCTCTAGGCTATTAACAGTTGTTTGTTTTAACTTCTCCCGTTTAGTTTTTTTGTTTCTTTTTACGCACGCGTTTATTTTTCTTTTCCAACTCTGCGTTTTCTATACTTCTATTTTCGTTATCGCTAATTAAAGTTAAATTTAAATCGTCTTTCGATGGTACGTGTATATTTGTGTTAGTTTGCTTGCGATTATCTTTCACGATTTTGTTTAATTCCAAACCATTGTCGTTTTCTTTTATTTCGGCTAGTCCCCAAAAGCTCACTGTGTCTCCTGAAGGGAAACTAAGCATCGCGTTCTTAACAGATATTGTAACGTCGTATTTTTAAATAATATCCCTACCTAAGATTCCATTGTTAGGAGTAGTAATCTCAGGTTGCACTAAATAACAATCATAGAAGGTCAAATGTCCAAATTGGAATTTTAACTTAAACTTTCCAAATGTCTCGATAACATGTCCAGTAACACTTATTAACTTTACTATTCTAGTCTCTGCTCGTGGCAATTGCTCTGTATCGGGAAATAACTCTCTAGAGCAGAGGTGTCCAAACTACGGCCCGCGGGCCAGACCCTGCCCGGAAGATGATTTTATCCAGCCCGCGAAGGTTTTTAAAAAATACTGATTTTTTCGGGCGAACACGTTTGATTTTCAGAAATGTATATCGAAAATTGAAAAAAATGTAAAACTTATATTTGATGTAAAAAAATAATTTTTAATTTTTAATTTACAGTCATAAAGATATTGTTTTGGGCTATTGTTCGGTAACTGCCGAATTGGTACGAAGGCAGGCGAAAAGCTCCGTATACGAATACGGAGATTCTGTGGGTTGTCTTTGTATTAGTGAGTAGAGGGGGAGAAAGAAAGAATCGAGAGCATTGTATGTGGCATCTCTGTAGTTGGATTGCCTTCTGTCGTCTTCTGTTCTATTGTGCATGACTCATTTGTAAATTGGTATGTGTAAACTGATATTTAATGTATTACAAATTAATTATTTTGAAGTTTAATATTATTTTTTGAAGGTTTAAACATGGAAAGAAGAAAAAGAAAAGTTGATGATGAGTGCCGCGTTTTTAATGAAGAATGGGGGGTAAAATACTTCTTTGTGCAATCTCAGTCAAAGAATGGCAAAGCTGTTTGTGTAATTTGTAATGACACTGTTGCTGTAATGAAGGAATATCATTTATGTCGACATTATAAAACAAAACATGCTTCAACCTACTCACAATTTAAGGACAAGCAGCTTACTGAAAAATTTGAAACAATGCGTCGTAGTTTGTGTACTCAGCAAAATTTTTTTAGGAAGGCAAACTCGGAAAATGAATCATTGACCTTATATAGCTTGAAAGTTGCTTATTTGTTGGCGAAAGAAGGAAAACCCTTTATGGATGGAAACATCGTTAAAGAGTGTATGATGGAAGCTGTTGCTGAGTTGTGCCCAGAAAAGTTGCAACTTTTCAAAATGATCAGTCTGTCCCGTAATACTGTTGCTCGTCGAATTGACGATATTGGAAACAATATTCTTCACCAGATTACTGGTAAAGTACAGCGTTTCACTCGGTATTCTCTCGCGATGGATGAATCAACTGATGTTAGTGACACCTCACAACTTTTAGTTTTTGTTCGTGGAGTTGACGACGAACTGAATGTCACACAAGAATTAGCCTCCGTTAACAGCATGCACAGCACTACAACTGGAGAAGATATCTTCAAAGAAGTACAAAAAACGTTGACAAAGTATAACTTGAACTGGAATCGACTCCAAGGTGTAACAATTGATGGAGGAAGAAACATGTCTGGTGCAAACAACGGTGTGGTTGGGCAAATTAGAAAAGCTTGTGAAGGTGCAGGAGCATCAGCACCAATTTTTCTGCACTGTATTATCCATCAACAAGCACTATGTGTGAAACATGTCGATATGAGCTGCGTTTTAAAACCAGTTGTTTCTGTCGTAAATTTTATTCGATCACATGCACTCAATCATCGCCAATTTCGATCTTTTCTCGAACAAATTGAATCCGAGACTGGTGACTTGTCGTATTATACTGCAGTTCGATGGCTTAGCTGTGGGAAAGTGCTATTACAGTTCTTTAAGCTTAGAAATGAAATTAATTTATTTCTTGCGGAGAAAAATCACCCTGAACCACTTTTATCAAATGCTGAGTGGCTCTGGAAGTTGGCTTTTTTGCAGATGTTGTGACACACGTAAGTAACTTGAACTTAAAGCTCCAAGGTAAAAACAACTTAATTTGTGATTTATTCTCACAAATCAAAGCATTCAGGGTAAAGCTGGTATTGCTCGAAAGTCAGATAGATGAATGTAATTTTACCCATTTCCCGTGCTGTGAAGAATTGAATACAGAAACGGATGAACAATTTCCAACCAGATTTGCAATAAAAATTTAAAACAAGAATTTCAAAAGCGATTTTCTGATCTTGACAGGAATTCAAAGGAAATTCGGCTGTTTCAAAATCCATTTGACTGCAATGTTGCAGACGTTTCAAGTCAGTTTCAAATGGAAATTATTGATCTTCAAGCTAACGATCAAATCAAGGATAAATACAAGGAAGGAAACTTGGTCGATTTTTACAAATTTTTGAATGCAAAAGAATTTCCAAATTTAAAGCAATTTGCTTGTAAATTTATTTCTATGTTTGGGAGTACCTATAGATGTGCGAACAAACTTTTTCCAGGATGAAGTATCTGAAATCAAAGTACAGGGCAAATTTATCGGATGATCATTTGCAATCATTGCTTATAATTGGTGTTTCAGATTTTAATCCCAACTTTAAAAAAATTCTTCAGCAAAAAACACAGTTTCATCATTCCCATTAAAAGTTGCATGAAATAATTTTCTAATTATGTATAATTTAGCCATGCTTGTTTAGTATTGGTGTATCTGTAATTAACTGTAAAAAATAAAATTTAATGCTGCCTTAGTCATAATGAGACTTTTTAATTCACATATTCACGTGGCCCGCTGCAAACGTATTTAATTCCCAATCTGGCCCTTGCGTCAAAAAGTTTGGACACCTCTGCTCTAGAGATTAAAGTAATAGCTGCACCTGTGTCCATCGTCAGCTGAACCTTCCTATTTTCTATCTTGCAAACCATTGTACAAGGAGGCAAATCTCTACTTGTTAATTTATTGATTCCCACTAATTGAGGTGTTTCTGGACCTACCAACGGTCGATTTATTTCGCTATTTCGTTCTCTAAACGCAACCGATGTCACTCTGTCCAAGTCTTGCGTTTGTTTATTGTCTATGGGTCTATTTTCAGGTGCAGGAAATGCTAAAAATCGAGGGGCAGCTACGTTGTTCGGTGCGCGCTCAGTATCGAAGCTGCTTCCGGGCCAACCTAGATCGTAGGGAATAAAAGGGCAACAGAACACCTTGTCCATTGTTTTCGTATTCAAATTGTAAAAATCGCGCAGGGGAAAAGGGTATCTGTTCTGACTGACTAACTTTAAAGGGGTGCAACAGATTTGTAACGGGGATCTGCCATTTGGGAGCTTCTCGATTCGCTCCCCACCTCCTGGGATGCTGAGGAAAGGCGTTTCCTCCGTACCAATCGAGAAACATCGGCATAGTTAGGATTTGGCACGCGAAATCTTGGTGATCTATCTCTATTCTTTCTCCAAGGGGGTATCAAACCTTGTTCAGAAAAGCGGTCGCAAAACTTGCAGATTAGCGGGCTGAGATCGCGTGGGAAATTATTGCAGTGGGCCTCGCTGCAGGCTAGGGGGATGCCACGGATTTCGCATCCCGTCATTTACTCTATCAGTTTCCTGTATCCGATTTGTTTGCAAGGGTTCTCCCCTTTTGAAATTTTTTATTGGATTAGGCGCGGGCGGTTGATCGAGTCATTTTCCTATTGTCTCTAATTGTTTCTAAAATTGTTCGATTTTGCTTCGAGAGCCGATTTTCTCCGCGAATTGGGTTCTTCCGATAGCGTGTCGTGACTCTATACTGCATCACTGAGGCCAGCGACTAAGTTTCGCGTCTTTCCTGCCAATTGATCTATTGTTTCTTAACGAATAGCTATCTTAAGCGCCTCTGCGAAAGTCGCGGTGTCATGCGTCATAACCATGTCTGTTTAGCCATGCAAGAAGTGGACGCGCAATTATTCGTGTAGTTCTCGCTGTTAACACCGTTTGATAACTCTGTTCTCCTGTTCGTTTGCGCTTGTCTGTTCTACGCTTGTCACGCTAGCGAGGGATTGCAAGTGGACCACAAATTCCTGAACTATTTCATCTCTCTTTTGAGTACATGTATAAAACTTCTGGACACATAAGGAGTATGGTTCTTGGTCAAAATGCTGAATCATCAACTTCCGAAAAGTTTCAAACTCCATTACACTCTTCTTGCTGAGGTTGCGTCATGCAAAATCTCTAGCTACACCTGTGAGCTTGCACTTGGCTATGTTCAGGCACTGCCTAGGGGTTCATCCCGCCAGACTAGCAATCTCTCCCAATGTGTCAAAGAAATCGGTGACACGCCTTGTTTCACCCGAAAATGTCGGGATCAATCCTCCAAACGCGGAAAAGCAGGGAAGAGAGCTGTTAGAGAAACTCTTTGTCGGTGTATCTTATTCAAATTTTGGTGTGGGACTATTAAATCTCGAGCTTCTGATACCACTGTAAAGTTGCCGACTTTTAGGGGAAAAAGTTAATTGCGCGTCAGGAAAACCTAGGGGCGAATCGTATATGGGTGGCGGCAGCGGCAGATGACAAGTGTCTTACAAATACCTATTTAATTTTGACATAATGTTAACTTACATAATATCAATAAACAATGCGATTTACATTGGCTTCATGGTAATGGTCTCTGGTTGTTGGTGGTCGGATGCAGTCTGTGATCCGAAGATGCGAGCCCGGGGCTTGCATCTTCGGATGACGAAGTGTCTGTTGCACTAGAGGTGATGCTGGGACGGGAGTGATGCGCTGGCGAATGATGGTCCTGGATCTGCGAGGTGGCACATGTCCAGAGGAGAATCGACTGGTTGTCTTTGAGATTCAGGTGTTTTATAGTATTTTCCCCAAATATCACACTTTTGATTGGTCCTGTTCATCCTCTCCCTTACCCCGATTGGTCATTCTTTTTTTCTCTAGGCGAAACCCACGACCGATCCGGGTCAGGAAAAGGTCGGAGAGGTGATAACGGAGATTTTTAAAGTCTACGCTCGTATTTTATTCCGTTATCGCCTTTTTCTCTGACATCTTTGAATCTAAACGGTCCACCAGATGTTCTTGTGGCCATTTACCCCCTTTTCTCGATTGTTTCGACCCAACACTTGTTCGCGAGCATCCCAACAAAGTTCTTTCTTTCTGTCGATATTCTCCCCTGCCATTTATCATCGCGTCGCGTTTGTTTTACAATAAATATGAAAATTTTTTCTGTCTGGGTTCGTCACTAACACACCCTCTTGACCCGATTCGATCTTAGGAGTTTCATAATTAGTCGAAATTTCTACGCGCTTTTACGACCCTCACAAAAGCATTATAAATTTTCTTTAAAATACTTCTCTTTTCTGTAAATGCTAACGACACGGGGTTTGTTAAAACAGACTGCTCGATTATTAGGTACACTTTTAATAAAATGACAAACATAGGAAAGAAAAATTCGATAAAGAGAAAAGCGTTTTTTCAATTAAGCGCACTGCTCCATTTTAATAGTTCTCTTAAGAGAATGTCTTTTTAGAGAATTAATTATATCTGTATTACTAAAATAACATTTATTTTAGTTTCTCGAAATAAAAATATAATAATAAGTAATACTTTCTTTTAGATGACGATATGAAAGATTACGTGGTGAAGATAGCAGTGGTATGAAAGATAATTTCTATTATAGAATTATTGCTAATAATCGTCTATGTTTTACAAATTTAAATATTTCTAATAGCCCCGTTGGTATAATAATATTCCGGATGAACAAATTATTGAACGCTTTCCCTTTTTCAATATGATTCAGAAAAAATTAAAATATAGGTGAGTTAAAATGGCGAAAATTTATAGTTGCATTTTTTGTTTACTAAAGGAATTCGTTTCTATTATTTTTTCAATATTTGTATTTTCTACATGTACAATGTATTTTCTTTTAATAAATTTACTATTCACTTTTGTTTTCTCTTCCACCTGTCATCTGCTCATTCTCTTCCACCTGTCATCTGCTCACATACTTCATATCAAGCAATCTCAATTTTTTAACATGCCAGAAACATGATTTTAGTTTTACTTTACAATATATATCTAAATTATAAAATAATAAATTTAATGTGTTATTCTGCTTAAGAAGAGTTTTAATATTTTTCTTTATCTGATACTAAATTCTGCCTTCTATTAGCACAGATAAGCATAATTGATTACATCTATGGTTTGTTGTAGCAAAATAATATTAATATTACGTCATATTCCCGTCAAGCATGGGTTTGCGAACAACTTTGTTGAAACTCTGATTTTCTGACATGATTGTGTGCTTCGGCTTTAGTCTAATCATTAAGAATCCGAAACAATATCATGAGCCATCTAGCAAGACTAAGCATAGCCTATGTATATCGATACATTCTAATATAATATTTTGAATTCATTCTCAAGCATCGAAACATAAACCTTTATAATGCATCCTTTTAATTTAATTTTCTAAGGTTTTCGGCCATTTTGAAAGGCCTTCGTCAAGAATAGAACAATCGAATGATTCTGATTTCTTAACTGACATTTGTTCTGAATTTTTTCATATGTCTGGTGCGCAGGCACGTATATAAATAATTACAATCTATATTTGTACTTGTACCAATATACACAAACAAATATATATAGGGGAGACCGGGGCAAGACCAGCATGTTAAGCTTTACTTAAATTTTGTGTAATAAATACTGCTGTAAACTGAAAAAAAGCTTTGCATATTGTCTATTGGAATGTTACCTTACTAAAGAACTGGTTAAAATCAGTTTGGAAATAAAAATAATTAAAATAATTACAACTTTACAAGAAGAGAGAAATTGACGAAGTTGCCCCGGGTATAGGGGCAAGATCGGCAACTTCTCTCTTTTTGTAAAGTTGTAATTATTTTAATTATTTTTATTAAAGTTGCCCCTGGTATAGGGGCAACAGTAATGGGGCAAGATAGGCACGTATATAAAATTATGTTATTAACAATGTATAAGTTGGAATTCACTATTAAAACAAAGAAATACAAATCCAACACCCATTTAATATTATTACAACGAAATGCAAGTTCAAAGACATATATAAATGAATAACACATGCAAACATGTTTTCATTTATCATCTGTTTGATTTTTATCCTTTGCTTCTAATGTGACTTTATGTTGCCGATTTTGCCCCGCTAGTCATGATTTCGAAACATTAAGTACAACCGTGAGAACAGAATGCCAAGCCACGATCTGGCCACGTAAATAAGTTGAAGGGTTACATCCTTCTAACAGGAAAAGTAACTTTCGTTATCATGGAATTATAACAAAACCTGCCAATTTAATATAAATGGAAGCAAAATATTACATGGAATTGAACGAAAATGAAAATTTGTTTGATAATTCAACTATGCTTGTTGGAGAACAACACAAACACTACACTCAACAAGCCACCAATAAAGCTCAACTGCCTAACCTATAACCAAAGTCTCCTTTTAATTTGTTTT
>NW_019386896.1:15283-18186 GCF_000671375.1 Centruroides sculpturatus | reverse complement strand
TATAAAGCACGTCACATATATATGTATGTATGTATGTATGTATGTGTGCGTATGTATGCGTGTGTGGTTTGTGCGCGCGCTAGTTAATATTTATGATAAAAAAATCAAGAAATATTACAATATATTCGAACAAATGACACATAAATGTTATTATTTAAACATATTCAAGATGTCGAAAGTTATTCAAGAGAAATATCGAAGAGAGATCTTACTTGACCCATTTCTTTACTATTGATCTTTCCTTATGTAGTGGTAGAACACAGGGAAAATATTCAGTCGATGGAAAGCAAACAATAAATTAATGAAAAGAATGCCACAAAAATTAATATAAATGTGCATTTTTATCTTTACATTTATTATTTTCAACGTATAAAAATAATTTTAATAAAAATTAATCCATATGTTGTTATCTATTCATACTTCTTCTAATGTGTTTTAACTTTATCGATTTTTCTATGAAAATTAATAAAAAAATTTTACTATTTCCTTATAATTTTTTTAAAATAAAATAATGTTTTTTATCTCTTATAAAAATAATAAATATTTAATGATTTAAAAAAATTGTTTTATGAAATTTTAAATATTTAATAAGAAAAATTTATTATGAAATGAGAAATGAAATGCTTTTTAAAAATTATTAATATTAAATTTTTTAACATATAAAATTAACACTAGCTTTTATTAAATACTTTATTACCTTTACCACGTAAAAATTTACGAGTTGTTATTTTGTATAGCTTTAATTAATGTTTAAATAATTTTAATTTGTATATAAAAATTTTCTAGTTTGTGGCCTAATCATGCAAGTGCCCATAACAATTTAGGCACACTTCTTCCGGATAAGAAGGAAGCAGAAATTCATTTTAAGAAAGCAATACAGATCAATCCTTATCATTCGAGAGCTTATTACAATTTGGCTGTTACTTACAGGTATCTGTTTTCAAATTTTAATTTAAGAAGTATGGCAATTTATATTAGACAGCACTAACCTATGCAAAATTTATCATTTAAAATGAGAAAAATGTCTTCTTGTCTGGTGATATATTGCACGAATTCAATTTAGTAAAACTCAATAATTCAACTTACTTTAAAGTACGAAAGTTATTTAGAAAACCAAAAACAATCATTTTTCTTTCTACAAAACGCAGTCAGTTGGGTAAAACTGAAGCGGCACTTAATCTTTTGAGAAGAGCCCTGATGTTGGATCCTCTGTTTTCTGAAGCATATTCCTCTCAGGCATACCTTTACTCTATCAAAGGAGAAAATACAATTGCCGAATGTATCCATCGCAATATAATTAAACTAGAACCCGAAAATGCTAATTACCTTAATAATTATGGAAGTTTCCTTCATAAATTAGGTAAGAAAATCATTCATTTTCACTATTATAAATATTATCTTACAGCACATAGATATGTAAAATCATAAATATATTTGATATAGCATTCGTGTATGTTAAGACAATAGCATTTCCTTTATTCAGAAATAAACTTGAGATACGAAATAGAAAATTTATATTGAAATCTTATGTGTGGAACATTTATTTTTTTTATATGTATGGTATATATCTTGTAATAACTTTCTTAATGTTTATATAATATTTTCTACGTGTTTATCTAACACCTCTTGTATATTTTGATAACAATTTGTCTCCTGTTTGTGATGTTTCATATCATTTCTTATAGCAATATCTTTTACCAGTGATGTAGCATATCTTATCAAGATTTCGTTTCTTCCGCATCCCTAGCATCATTATAATCCATGTTTAATATTCTTAAATACTATAAATTTATCAAAAAAAATTATTCAGAAAATAATTTTAAAAATTAAACGTAATTTTAAATAAAAATAAATACGGAAATTTATATATTTTTGCTTTAAATAGTTAGTAAAAATGATTGAGTATCAACATAAAAAGCTTTAAATATAATGGAAAAACTTTTTGAAATATTAAAAATTTAAGTTTTTATATCTATTTTTTTTTAAGGACGAATTGAAGAAGCTTTGGAATTATATCAAAAAGCATTAAAATATCAACCGAATCATTTTAAAGCCCTTTTAAATGTAGCAAGAATTATGAAAACTTTAGAGAAAACTCGAGAAGAAGAAATTATATATAAAAGGTAAAAGAAACAACAAAAAAATGTTTAAATAAAAGAAATTATTGTAGAAAAATAATGTAATTTCATAGTTTAACAATCAATTATTGAAATATTTTGAATCTTTTATCTTCAACAGAATTTTAGAAATAACAGAAGATCCAACTGTTATGGATAATCTTGGTTTATTGTACATCAGCACAGGACGCTTCAAAGAAGGCAAAATAATATACGAAAAGCTAAGAAATAAGTTTTCCAACTATATTTACGGGAAAATACATTTTGTGAGTCAAAATTTCATTTTTTATTTGTCAAAATATAAAGGCTTATAAATGCATTTATCATCTGTCGCTCCAGTTGCAAAGTCCTGTCTTGCTAAAATTTATATTCGATTCATTGATAATCTGAGCCTTTATAATAGGATATAAATAGAAAATAATAAATTCTAACCCATAAAAATGTTAAATTATACTATAAATTATTATTTAGAAGAGATTTTTCATTTTATGTAACATGTTTTATCCATCCTCCAGCCACGTGATTCATGCCTCTTATCTAAAATAATCACTCAAAATCAAAGCTATTTTAGCATAATTTATAAATCCTATAAAAAATATTTTTATCAAGTTTAATATTTTAATTCTTTAAAATATATTTTATACGTTTATTACGAAAAAATTAATTAATTTTAAATTATAATTCTAATAAAATTATGATGTAAAGTACGCGTGTTTTTGTCCATAAATTTAAGTGAAAATTTAGACAAAAATAAAAAAGTAATCTTTCAAGAATATTATTTTTTTT
>NW_019386896.1:7644-14689 GCF_000671375.1 Centruroides sculpturatus | reverse complement strand
TTTAAAAAAAACGTTTAGAATATGTTTTATTTTAATAATTTATAAGCATAATTATATAAAAATTCTTTATTTTAATGCTATAAAAAATAATAATTTTAAAGAATTTTGTTGTTGTAATTTTAATAAAGCCATTTTAAAATTACAGAAAAATTATTCTTTTTTTAACATTTTTTTTCCCTGATAGGCTGAATTATTAATACAAGAAAAATATTTTAAACAAGCGGAAGTATTATTATCAAGTATTAATTCACGTGTAAATCACAGGGATGCTTTACATGAAATCTCTTTACTGTATACACAAATCAACAAAACAACAATGGTAAATATTGTTCGTTTAATGTCTTTATTATATTATCTCAGTTTGTTAACACGCAAATGTCACGTACCTTATCACGTTCTCGGATTATGTTCTAGGAAAGTGGATCGTGAAACTATGTTCGAGACTTTACTCGATTAAAAATGAACGAGACAATGTACTTCGTGGAAAACCTTTTCATTGATCGCATGACCTAAATTATAACCGTCGTAATCATTCAGATTTGTAGAAATGAACGTTTAATTTTACTAAAATGGCTCTACATTCGTGTTTATGAAACGAAAAACATGCTTCACTTTAATAATCTTCTCCTCCTCTTCTTTACACACTTACAACAGCTAATATACATTAATTAACAGCTGGAGTGTTTTAAAAATAAAATCTAAAAAAATGAAGTTTTCACCTTTAATGAGATGATTAAATTAGTAGTAAGAAAATTATAATTAATTCTAACATTGTTTAATGAACATCATTAGAACGAATATTATTTCATTGATCTTATTTTGTGTACAGTATTATAAATGGAATTTAAATAATTAAATCTTTAAAAATTTTATTTAAAATTATTCCTTAATTAAGTTTAAATATCGAATATATTTTTTATAGAGCTAAAATTAATTATAGTATCAAAATTATGTTTAAAAATTAAAATATTTGTTTAAAAATTCAGCCATAAGTTGAATAACCTTTACGGCGAAAGATAGTTATGTTTAAGAAACACTAACTTGTTAAACATATTAGCACGAAGTTAAAATTATGCGTGGCGCCATTCGTTACGAAACGTTAATTTTAAAAGTAGCGACGACTTTTTAAAATAATTCATAAACTTGGAAGGTTTTTGATATAAAGGATCCACCCCTTAATATCTTCCCAACTAATAGACCGATTTTCATGAAAATTTCTAAGAACACAACCCCCTAATATACAAACGTCACTACAAAATTTCAGAAATTTTCTGCAAAAAGCACAGGAGTTATTAAGATTTAAAGTAGATGAAAAAATCATAACCACCCACACACACATACTAGTATCTATATATAGAGAAACCCCAACTTGTTTACATTTGCCAACGTTTCAAGGTCCTCTGAGTCCAAAAAAAATGTTAAAATTTTTTGGGGGGTCATATTTTTAACAGCTCGCCATACTTTCTTCGGGAAAGTAAAATAAAATGTAATATAACGTGAAAGAAATATGAAAATATTAAATTAATTTGAATAAAATTTTCAAGATTATCCTATGCTTGTCTTTGGTATTAAATGGCTAAAAATAAACGTATAATTTAAATTAATCTTATTATTAAAAATTTTAAATCACTTTAATTTGTTATTCACAAATCTTATGAGAGATTTTTCTAATTATTAGAGATGCGAAAGAGAATCTTTAGGATTATCTCTCTCAGTTTTGATATTCTCCTTCCTACCTGCCACAAATCTATTTACTACTGTTGGCTTCGTAATAGCAGAAAGAGTGCTATATATACCCAGGTGAGTTTTACTTAAAGTAAACTGTAATTATCGCTTAGTTAAACTACAGTAAATTGGACACGCGGCTTCGTGGGATTAATTAGATGCTAAGGGAATTTTAATAAAAATATAGCTTAACAATTATAAAGATAAATCTGTAAGAAATTAGTTTATTATGTGAGGAAAATTTCATCTATTCGTGAAACTTTAATGAAAATATTTCTCTCTCTGGTAAAACGTGATTTCACAAAATTCGATGCTTCTAGGAATTCTTGACTTTTCAATGACGAGGAAACATTTCTAGTGATTTGATAAATTGATTCAATCATTAATCTAAGCAAAATTTAAAATTAGACGACCTACACAAACACTCAAGAATGAGGAAAGGTCATTAAAGGAAAATATCGAATTTCGGTCACGGAAGTAACAAAGAGAAACAAGATCTAAGTAATGAGATTACGTTACAATGTGTTCAGAGACATTGTGTCGACTTGACAGTATAGCAGTCCTCGGCAATTTGGGTGCAGATGTACCGTGAAGTTGTACTTTTTTTTCTTTTAGTATTGGATTCTGCATGGTAGTCACGTGTGGCTTGAAGAGGATCAAACCACGTGGTCTTCGGATGGTATGGACCTGTAGGCTAGTCACGTGTTTTTTGGTAGCTCTTTTCGTTCTGAGAACGACCAAGAGAAATCAGGATTGGCTCACCAGGGAGTCTCTATTCAAGTGAGTAGATGTTTCTACGTTTCTTTTCTATTGTTTTATTTTCATCGATAAAGTTTTATATTGGACTGCATAGGCCGAATAAAAAAATAAATAAAAAGAAAAACTAAGAATTGCTGTGGTCAGTTCTTTGTTTTGGATTTAACTTTGTTTCCAATATAAAAAATAAATACCTGTCTTTGAAAGTCGTATTTTATCTTCAAGATTGATCACTTTTATTAAATTGTATAAATAGATGTCACATATATAATAATATTTATAACTATTAAAAACATTCAAGAAGTATAACTTATAAATATTGTTTATTCTTNTCATATATATATATATATATATATATATAAAATCAATAACTTGATACAGATACATAAAAGCACACACATCAAAAATGGTTAACTGACTTTTGCGTCAAACTTTATACATAAAATAGCCCCAAAGTTAATTAACTATTGTTGTCTTTTTATTGCAGATATACCTATAAATCGCAAATTGAGTTTATAAAAATGATTACGGTTAACTGACTTTTGGACCACCCTGTATAATTATAAGTTGATATAAAGATACTTATTAAACTTCGTCGATACAAAAGTTTTCGTATAAGCAGCGTAAAACTTCCAAAAATTTAAGCAAAATTGAGAACTTTATTAGATACTAGACATAGGAAAGTATAATAAAAGTTGAGATTATAAGAGGAAGATTAAGTCGAAAATAATTTATATGGATAATTATCAAGCTGCATCTATCCCTTTTTATACGATATAACATATCTAATAAAGAGATGAGAGATTATGACAATAAATTTGACTGGTCAACAGCTGCAGGATCAATAGTACACGTTGTGTGGTGCCAGCAATCAATAATACTAATCCCACGTTGGCATAGTTTCCAAAGGATTATCGTATTATTATATTATTTTATATTATCAAAGTATTATTATAAACAATAATTAAAAGCAGTTTTTTGAAAAGTTTAAATGCTTTTTGAATTTATAGATACTTTGAGGATTATTTTCAATGGCGCTACTTAATCAGGATTTATTTTATTCTGATAAGAGCTTAAATGGTGCATAAAAATCGTGAATCATATTTTTCTATTAATAGTTTTTAAAACCCGAATAAAATAGGCATAAATAAAAAGTTTTTTATTTAAAAAAATTCAGAAAAAAATTAGTAATAATAATAAGATTTTTGCTTTCTCCATAAAATATTTTAGTGAAAAAAATCGATATTATAATTCTGATTGAAGCACGCTTTGTGTGTCATAAATACAGTATAATTTGATCCTTTTTTTTCTAAAAAAAAAAATATGTCTGTTTGTTTGTCTGTAGGTGCGTTTACAACAATTTTACAATTAAAAAATTGTTTATTTTAAAACTTTCTTTAATATTTTATTTTAAAGAATAAATTCAAATGAATAGATGGAAACAATAATTAAATTTACTTTTAAAATATTTCTACAACATAATAAACTTTTTAACGAACGAACTTTATCAGAAATTTTATAATATTATATGCAAATTTTCTAAAATTATCTAAATTAGTTCTTAGCATTTTTCCCCCTTTAAGAAAATTCTTCACAATCTCTATAGCGTGACGGGCGTATATATAATGCATACTAAGAAGAAAGTCGGGTATTGGCTATTATTTACATACCAGACTTATTTATCCTTTTCGAAATAACCTTCCTTACAAAGCGATTTATTTGCAGTCTGTCTTTGTACTCAGAATTTTTTATTACTCAGTACTCACCTTTTTTTTATTATTATTTTCGTCTTAGTTTTGTATATAAACTTTATTCTTAATGTCTATAGTCTTTTATAAATAGCTCCGGGTCGCATCTGGATTACTTCTTATAAAAGATTACATACAATTTCTGTTATATATTATCTTATTTTTGTATATTTGTTCTGCTTCCAGATTTATCATCCCTTATTCTCCCACAACTGTATAGTAAATAGATATATTATGAGCTTATATTTATCCAGGAATATAAATCTAACTAACTATTTACATCACTTTAAATCTATGTAATGTATCTTAATTATTAATATCGTCACAATGCCGGGCTGCAATTTTTAATTATATTTTTAATTTATTTAAAATATAGGCTTTCATTTTAATAGTGTCTTGCCCCTGTACATCATACTTTTCCTATTAACATGATAGACGTGCCGGTCATCTATCTAACTCTGTTTAGGGGAAAATTTTTGAATAGAAATAACGTGACTTCCGGTGCAAACTGGATGTTCATATATAGTTATAAGTCGAATTTCTATATAGTTATAAAGTCGAGACCAGATATAGAAAGCTTAGGGGTAGGAGGCCCTAAGCTTTCCATATCTGGTCTCGACTTTCATTTACTAACACCATTCTCGAGATTAAGGAACGACAGACAGACAGACATAGAACTACAATTTTTTCAATTTACAGTCCAATAATATTAAATGACAAATCGTATTAATAAGTGATGCAAATTATAATCTGGAATATACTTAAAAATATTTGTTAAATTAAATATTTATTACGAGACATATATATATATATATATATATATATACATCAGATTTATTTGTAAAGAAGTATAAAAAATATATAGCATTTTATGAAGCAGACATAAAAAAATATATACAATTTGGCAACATTGTTTTTGCCACGAAATTGTTTCATAAAGTAGGATACAGTTCGTGTTAGTAGTACAGTAGCAACGTTCAAAATGTTAGTTTCTCACGAACTCCGATATCTAGATTCTATTTTATTAGCCCCTTGTGGTAAGGGATTTCCAGCGTGTCCTGATTGTAGCACCCAATAGGGATTCGGAGTATTCTGTTGGCAATCTTCTGAATACGCGGTCGATTCTCAATTGTTGCATTTCGTGCAACTTTCTCTCCATAATGGAAACACTGATCCTTCTGATTCACCAGTGATCAAACTATCCCAGCACATTTTCAAATTACACAACATTTAAATTAAATTCTCTGCTTTGATTCTCTAACATTAATCAATCAATCTCGCCATTAAAATTCAACAATTTCTTCTCTAATTTTTATATATTTATTTAGAAATTAGCTGTATAAAATATAGAACAAGTTCAATTTTTTAAATTATTTTTTTTAAGTTTTAGCAAGAAATAATAAGATTATAAATTAAAATGTTCTTTCATTATAGACAGATTTTAATTTCTAAATTTCTACTATTTTTTTAATTAAAAATATAGAAAATTTAAATTAAAAAAAATTAAATATAATTAGTATATTAATTTATTTATTTATAGAATCTTTTAAATTCAGATAAATATATTTATAAAATTAAAAATTTACGAAGAAAATAAAGTAAATGCGAGTTTAGACGAAATAGGATCGAAGGAAAAAGTTATAAAAAATTATTTTTTTATAAAAAAAACTTTTAAAAAATGACGTGCTGTTTTTATACATAGTTTTTTTATGTTATCGGAATAAATTATATTTTATTTTCATGCGCACATCTCGTTTTATTCAGAAGAAACATGCTTCACTCGGAGCAATCATTTTAATGGCAGTTCTATAACTTTTATAATCTGAAAGCTGCATGTTCGATCAGTTTATACGATACCAAAGTCGGCTTTACGTTGTGCAATCCATCAAAATGCAAATATTCATTCGTGTAAACAGCTATAAACTAGTGAACGGCAGAATATTTACTGATTTTAATGGTAATTTCTATTCTACTAAAGTTTCAATAGAATTTTTAGATTGTTAAGCTTGTACCCATGTTTTACTTTCATCTAATATTCATATACGAAGAGAATTATGTAGATTTTGATATGAAATGGTGTTTTATTTATCAATTAACCTTATACATTAAACTTTACAGCTTATGAAAGCTATTATATGTATTATTCATTTCGATCTTCTCTACTCGAAATAAAATTTAATATATTTTTTAGTTTATTCTCTAAATTAAAAAATAAATATATATATATTAAACTTTATTTTTGTATACTTTCTTAGTTTTTCTAGTGGTTAATAAGAAAATAAGTTTTTCTCAGATGGAATATTTTTATTAGAGACATAGTTTCATTTTGTTCTGTTCCAAACTACTAAGAAATTTCCGGTCCACTTGTGCAGAAAATTTCTGGCCTTTTGCCTCCTTACAGAAAAGATTAAATGTATCTTTCGGATATAATCCCCCCATAAAGTACACGGGGAAAAAAATCTTTCCAGACACTTTATACACTTATAATGTTAAAAAAGTTATATACTATTATAAACTTTTACGAATTAATTCAATAATATTTTATGAAGTAATTAAAATAATAATCTCATCAAATTCTCTATATAACGCTCTCCTAATTAGCGACATTCGTTTAAAGCGTCAATGAATTTTCTATAAATGTAAAACAGAATTTATTTTAAGTCTTATAATTAATTTTAAACTTTTTTTTTAACTAATTAATATTTTTATTCCATTTATTAATATATTCGAGATAATTTGGAATATATATATGTGAATATCCTTTAAAAAATTGAATAAATAAATAATTAATGTTTTCTTTATTATTTTTATAATAT
>NW_019386896.1:0-5936 GCF_000671375.1 Centruroides sculpturatus | reverse complement strand
TGTATGAAAGTTGACAGTTCATTTCGTCATAACGAAGTTTCGTCACGATTTGAAATATGTAAAAATTGACGTCAGTTTTATTCCCTAATTCCCAACGACAATCAACTGGGTTCTTGTTGAATAATGAATGCAGATCGGTGATAGTTTATTACTGGAGAGTTCATTCGAAAATTCTCTAGGGAACGATCAGCAGAAGAGTCCAAACTTTTAGGATCATCAGGCGACCTTATTGATATGATGCATTGTGCAAGTTTGACGCAAAATTATCGTCAATGATGAAGTGAAAGATGTTAATTACCTAAGGCTAAAAGATTGATCTTTCTTGTTTTATTATATTTTGCCATGTAATTTTATTAGCTATAAATGTAGTACCTATTTTCTCTTTAAAATGTTTCATTTAGGCTACTAACTTCTTAACTTAGCTAATATACCTTTATATCCGGTTTTGTAGTTTCAGTTGATAAAATTACGTAATAATTATTCTTAAAAGTATTAAAAGAACCGTTTAATAACGATAAAAATTACGTATACACCTATAATAAATTTTGTCAATGGAGATTGTCAATGGTTGGATCATCAACTCGGGAAAGTTGCAGGATTTTATCGTAAAAAAATGCTAAGAGATAATTTGTCTTACTTTAAATTACAGTAAACTACTAATCGTTGTAATTATTGGAATTTAAACAATTTCACGGAACTGTTATTTAAAATTAAAAATTCCCTTAATCGCGACGAAATTAAATGAGTTGTGCGTGTTTATTATTGATCGACAATGTGTTATTTGAATGTATTTAATGGAATATTGTTCCAAAAATATATTTGACCTTTCATAGAAGTTCGATAGGCAATAATAGAATTATTATCTACAATTCGTGATTTATTGATTTAATTATTTGTATAATCATATAGAAAATTATTAGTTCCTTTTACATCTGTATGATTACGAAGGATAGTTTTATTAACTTGAACCAAAAGTCAGTTTAGTTTTAGTTTTATTCGTATATGGCAAAGTGACATATAAGGAGAAGTCTTTTATGGGAAATTGGTCCTATTTAGGTGTTACTAACGTAAAGAAAATCCGGAAACTCTATGTGTCCAGTCCGTTCGCGAGGCACGAACCCACGACCTGTCTTCAGTGGTTTTATTCATTGAACACTGATAGTCAGGTTCGCACCTCGCCAAATATTATTTAGTTTATTCTCTAATTAGTGGGCCCTATAGAGAGTAACATCAAGAACCATATAAGAAAATAAAAAAACCATAATCACAAATTTTTACGTTTCTGTGTTTATGTGCTTTGTATATATATTATAAAAACTTAAAAATATGCATTAAAATCTTCCTATCTTGCATGAACTAAAAAGGACATTCTAATTATGATCAAGTCTTTAAGGAGAAATTGCTAATGAGGTAAAGGTCAAGTTACGAAAACTTCTAAGGTTACGGCCTAGAATTCGAACCCGGACACCTCAAAATACCAAGCAAATATTTCCAAAATATTCAAGATTCATTATTTAAAATAATATTCTATTAAATATTAAAGAAACAAAACATTCGTTACACTATATCTCTTCAAGCGTAAATATGATAAATTGTTTGACATTTGAGTCATTTTTATTAGGAAATATTTTTCAACTGTTTATATTAAATAAATAGTATTATGTAGATTAAATCTTTCTAATAGATTAATCGAATGTCATTTTTCTGTCAAATTAAAAAGATTCTTAATATAATAAAAATCAGTCGATATACAAAAAACATCTTCGTGAGGAAGCTTTAAAAAGAATCTTGTTCAGTTTAATACAATGAACAAGTGTATGATACTTACAAAAAAAATGTAACCTACAAATATCTCTGTTTTGAATATTAATTATATGATATTAATGTTATAAATTTATAATTTTAAGTAAAATTATAAAATTTATACTAGAATATTTACAGAACAATATTAATTTTATAGATGACAAAGTGGCAAGATAAGGAAAAAGTAGAGTATCCAGGTTTTATAGTAGATTATATCTTCCGCAGGGTTCTATGAAAAATTTGGGCTTAGAAGTACATAGAGAACAAAATATAAATTTTATTTTATTTTTTTATAATGCAAAAATATATAGGCAATTATATTTAAGCGCAATTATAAAGAAACTTTGCAAAAGTTTTAATGGTTTTCCAACAGTTCTTTATATATTTTTACTTAAATTTCTCATTAAAATATAATTTTTTTTTAAAATAAAAAAATAATTTCATGCTATTATTTAAATTTTTATTTAACCTATAAGATATGGTACACGAACTGAAGCTTTATGTATTGTACAATACATTATCTCCAAATATCGTTCTATTGTTAGGCATGATTCTCATATAAACAATAATCCAAATTCAATCAAATAAATACGTCACGCACAATTCAAAAAGTAGTTTCCTTTATGATCATAATTCTAAAAAACATGTTATCTGTATAGGGTTAGTCACGGATCAAAAATTTCCTTTTATTATTAAAATTCTAGTCGAGTATAAAATGAGAAAAAATGAAATATTATTTTATTTTTTCTTCCATTGATAGAAACATTAGGTCAAATGAAGTTATCTAACACAGTGATTTTCAACCAGTGTGCCGTGAGCAGAACATAGGTGTACNTATTTACTTAAAAAAACATGTAAATTAAAGTGTATAATAATCAATGTTTTAATTTTTAAAAAAATGTCTGAAATATTTTAAAATTATTTACATTAAATTATATATTTTGAATTTAAAATCTAATTTATTTTACTTTAATTTTTAAGTCAGATATGTATTTATTTACATGGTTAATTTAATCGAACTAATTCCTACGTGAATTATTTATATTTATATAATTTTATCTAAAATAAATTAGTTAAAACATTTTTTGAATATATAATTATATTATTATTTAAATTATGAAAATATATAGTTATTATTATTATCCTTTATATTGTCTTTCCTCTATATATTATTGTTATTTTACATTGTTCTTCTTCTAAAACAGCTGTCACAAGAAGAAAAAAAAAATAAATTGAAGTGCTTCTAGATACAAGAAGAAACAATTTTTCTTGATCCCCAACAAATCTCTGAGCCTTAATCTGAGCTAAGTTATATTGAAACACGAAATTGGACCCCTTACAGAAAGTTAATAACGTGTTAACGACAGAAATGCAGCACACAACACACTCCATAAAATCAACGCTATAAAGTGATTAAAGCACAGTAAAACTATCAAATTTTTATGATTTAACATTTAAAAAAAACGAATAAAAAATATTTAAAAGTAAAATTTAAACATTTTAACAATAAAATTTTAAGTTTTTCCACATTTAAATCTTAATTATCCACAATTTAATCTTTGTTTAAAGTTTAATTACATTAATTAAAAATAACTAATATATATATGTATTTGATTTATTTTTCTTTAAATTAAATTTATTAAAGAGTAAATATTGAAGTTTATAATATAAAAATTTATAATAAGTGTAGAACTTATTATAAAATCTAAATTATTTATAACGAAATTTATTAATTTAAATATATAATAAAAATTGAAAAATGTTCAACATTTATAGCAAAGTTACATTTAGAAAATGAATGTTTTTTTTTTAAGTTAAAAAAATGAATTTTCGGAATTTAAGATATTTTTGGCTTGGAGAAATGCAATAAAGTACGACTCATCATAATTTGTTTCAGTTAAAAGTTAAACTATTTTGTCCATTTATAAAAATCTGATAAAGTGTCTTCTCATTTATTGTTCTTCTTTCTTATCTTTGAAATAATAATTCACTTTTTTTAAAGGAAAATACAATTAAATAAATATCTTTTAGTGACTTTAAAAAAAAAATTTACTTATCGAAAGAAACAATAATTGGATATTCACTCTGACTTATAAAAATAGATTTCCAAGGAAAAGTTGGTTATCATTCTAATTATTAGAAGTAAATATATATATTATACATAAATTAAAATTTTAATTATAATTCTCAGAAAACAAAATATATATTTTTCATTACATACACTTTAGAAGTGTAACGAGCATTAGAATTTTTTCCTCTTGAACATCATACTTTTCCTGTTGGCAACAGATTCATGCGAGTCTTCTATGTAACTCTGTTCTGGGAAAAAATTTTGAATTAAAATAATATGTTTTTCAGTGTATACCTGAAGTTCATGAATAGTTAATCTGGTGAAGACTGACTGAGGTATAAGAAACATCCTAACTTTAAGCACTGAAATACTGTATATTGAAAAATACGATTTTATTCGATGTGATATAATATATACTATAAATGAATACAAAAATGTTTATAAATATATATTTTATATACAGTCAAACCTCTTATAATGGCCATTTCCCACAATGGCTGCAAACAATGGCCATTTCTTATAGTTACGTCAGTGGCCATTGTTCAGAAGTTTTACTGTAGCGATAAGAATGAATAAATAAATAGTATGAATGCAAATTTAAAATTAAAAATAACTAATAGGAGTAAATAATGATTACATTTGGTTTTTCCACATGTGTAACATCTAAACAGGGGTCAATTTCCTATAGAAATTCTCTACAGTTGGCAGGTCTCAAGTGTTGCTTTGCCTTATTCAATCAATCCAACATTTACAAGAGCAAATTAAATCAAAATATTTAGAGGAGAATAGAAGTAATACACTTTAAAGATTTAAAACTTAATATAAATTCAATCGATTTTATTTAATTATACGAATTATTAATACAATACAAAAACGTTGTATGCAATTTTTATAATGTAAAAGAGAAGAATACATAATGAGTAATTACATTAAATAATTTGCATATAAACGATACCCATAAATTTCGATTATAAAATTGTAATCGATATATCAATTTCCGTGCAGAATACTGCAAAAGATTTAATATGTAGATAATAATTGATTTCTGATATTAGTCATTTACTGATGCAATAACATTTAAATTGAAAATCGCTAAGAATTCGGTATTGTAATGTAAACATTAATATGAAATTTTATTGAGTTTTTACATTTTAAATTTAAATTATTTTTAAAAGATTTATTTTTTTATATAAAAAAGCAAATAAATATTATTTTTGTTATTTTTTTAAAGTTATTTAAAATTTATAATCATATTTTCCACAATTAAAATCAATTATGTAAGTAAGAGTAATTCTCGTGAGTTTTTATCCTTGTAAAACAAAAAGATTATTAATTATACATGAAATTTTATTATATATATATTTTTAAAATGAATATAAAAAGTTTTAAGCATCGTTATAACGTAAATTCTAGTGTGATTATTGATGACACAGCGGGATCAATCACGAGAAAATCTCGCTTGAAATGCTGATTGTGGTATTTGTCACAGAAGAACGAATAGGAATACAATCTGAATATAAATCTGATAAAAATAGGCATTTATTCACAAATAACGAGTCAAAACAGAATAGAAAAAAGCATCAAACCAATTACAAATAAGTCCACTACTGAAAATGACGTTTGGCTTTCGGTAAGCAGCAGTCGTGCAGTGAACATTGAACAGTTGAAGTCTCGGATGCATGGCGAAGTAAGTAACAATAGTAACAAACGTAACAAAAACATGTTGTAGAAGAAAGACAACTATTAAAATCTGTGTGTAAAATACATAAAAGAAGAAGAATTTAAACTGAAATTACAATCTGAGTGTAATTAACTTTATATAATTAAAATAATGCACTAAATAGTTCTTATTTGTTTTGCTTCTAATCTTTTGATCATGCACTTTTGGCATTCATTTTCTTGCATTTTGCAGGGAAATTGCAATTTTTTTATTTATAGTAAAATTATAATGTTCCCTAATATCTAAGATTATAGAGAAATTATAATTTATCCTAATATTTAAGATGAATAAAGTAAAATAGTGTGTGTCTTTTTTTTCTATTATTAGAATTGGAAAAATGAA
>NW_019386895.1:0-18040 GCF_000671375.1 Centruroides sculpturatus | reverse complement strand
AAATTTTTTGTTTGTTAAGAATTTTAATGATAATGCTATATGTTTGTTATTTTTAATATGACTTATTGCTCGTTTTGAAAGGGTTTTCATCTAGAAAATAGACATTTGATTTCCGGTGTTGCTTCTGACGATGTGTTGGAATGACATCCATTTTTATATTCATTTACATATTGATTTTCTCAAACAGTGAGCTAGTTTATTGAAATAGTATATATTTTGCTTCCTAATTTCATCAATGTATTGAAATTTTTCTGAATCAAGACGTATAGAACAGTATAGTCCGTTCCAAAAAGATTTTTCTCAAAGAGCCAGAAGTTAGTCGAAGTTCACTTCTAGTGTCTGGAAGTAGCCAATAAAGCTGTTCGTAGTGAAGTGGACTCTTCTATTTCGAGTGAATAGGAAAGAATTTCTTCTTCACAACTCTCTTCATACTGGAGAGACTTGTATTGAAAAAATTAACTCGATTATAAGTTTTTAACTATATATTTGTGTTGCATTAGTTTTATAACCTGTGAACATTATTTTATATACAATATTTATCATTATTAAATTAAAGCCATTTTTAAATTCTTTATTTAACAATGTGCACAAAAATATCGACTATTAAATCAGAATGAAACGAAATGAAATTACATTACAATTTTCCTAATAAAATTATAAAATAAAATATTTTTAACAATTTAGCCAGTTGAGTAATTTTCAGTCGAGGAAGGTCCACATCTTTTAAAATATACTATTCGAAACTCATTTCAATGGAAAATATAAAATTTATATAATTTAATATATCAAGGTTCAGCTTATACAATTATTTATTTACTTGAGCATGAAAAATAAAGTATAGGATATGCCCCTAAAATCGGCTTCACTCACTGGAAACGATATAAATGAATTTAGACACAGGACACTCGTTATAAACATTATTTTAAAATTATTTAAACATATAGAAGATGCTGAAAGTGATGTTTTCTTAGACATCTGTTCATCTTTGTGTAAGTTACTCGTAATTTTGTTCAAACTGACCTTACGTAAAATACTGATGTCCATAGCTTCAATGTTTTCCTTCAGTTTGCGTATAGTTCAAGATTGGCATCAACACTTTCCCTTTCAATATCCTCTATAAAATTTAGCCTACATCACTGTTTCATCATCTCAGCCATCATTTTAAGTGGGACACCCACCCTTTACATTCGACATTAACCAAGACTAAATGACTCAAAGATATAAATAAAATTTTATTTATCTAAATCTGTTAATATGATAATTTTTTATGCTATAGACTTTTAAATTGAATTCTGTCACAAAGATTGATAAGATTAAGAAAATAAGTTCTGTAAAATATGTTATGATAAATTCTAATTGTAACTCGATACGAGCGACAAACAAAAATTGTAAATAAATGTTTTTTTACTTTATTTTAAATGTAATATCTAAATAATTTCTATTTGTAAAAGTGCAGATATTCCTAATATAGTTGAATAAGAATTACAGACATATTCATATTAATTGAATACGTCTATATACGATTTTTCAAAATCAATAAGTACAAATTTAATGAAAAACCCATAAACTTTTTGAGAAAATTTCATGAAAACATAAATTTTCTTAAAATTTTCTAAGGAAATTGCTATTTGATGAAGATATAAGTGATATTTGTGAGCATTTCATTATGTAGTATATCTGTATGTAATGATAACGATTTGATGATTACGTTCATTTAATACAGTTGCTTTCACTGACAGAGATCCTTTGATAAATCTATAATTCGTTATAAATTTATAACTTTTATTAATATTTTGATATAATTGAATTTCTGTAGTAACTCATCTAGATATATAAGATGAAAGGTTTAATAGCATTTACTGTGAATAATATCTCTATTGTCAAAACAGATTTCTTATAATATGTTATTCATTGTTTTCCTTCCTTATTTATAAGGGTTTAATATATTCTTTTTTGGATCTTTAGAAGCAACTTTTAAATTTTTAAAAAGTGAAAATTTTACATTTACAGAACTTTATAATCCTTCTGTTTCGAGTAACGTTTTATTATATGGTTTCATGAGTAAAGCATAATTTTTAGTTTTACACCAGAAACTTTTGATGATGCTTTAAGTGAAAGTGACAGAAATTTCTGGAGAAAAAAACATAATTGAGATTGATAGCTTGCAAATGATTTTATAATAAATCAAAATTTATAGAATTATGTAAGTGTTTAGACCACTCGCATTTGTTTCGCAAGGAGAGAAAGCTAAACGAATCGTTAATTGTTGCGATTTCTTTTTATTCTTAACATACGCAATCATCAGGAGCGTAACATTCTGAAAAAAATAATAAAAAATAAAAATGTTTATGAAAAAGATTTAGACGGAATTATATGCAATTTTATTTATAATAATTACTTAAATATTTAAACAAATAAAACATAAAAATAACAAATAAATTTAAACAAAATAATCATATTTATAACTTGAATATATTGTCACATATAATATTTTTCAAGAAAGTAAACTAGAATTCTCCTCTATATTTATGGTAAAAATGTCAATGTAGTTATCGTTTAGCCAAAGGTTAAATAGTGGCTGTTAAATTTTAAAAATCAAGATAGAATAGTAATCGTATTACACGGATTAAGCGATTTAAATATATATTTGCATGATGTTATCGAAATAAGATGGAAGCGATAATTATGTAAAATTAAAATTATAAAGAAATTCTGCTTTTACGACTTTTTAAAGTGGTTATCGCTAGCGGTTTTTACTTTACAGATAAACCTAGTCTGTTACTTTGTTTGATGGGCCAGTGGGCCGGTTGTTTGCTCACGTATTTTCGTACTTACTAATTGTATGTGGGGCAATTTTCAGAAAGTCTGGTGCCAAGGAAGATAATAGGAAAGAAAATCCCTTAAAGCTAATACGAATTTTTAAGTGACTCTTTGAATTGACGGTTACAAATAATATTGCATTGTTTTAATCTAATTATTTTTATTTAAATATAATTCTCGATAATAAGATATCGTAAGTTTATAATTTATATTTTCTATATTACTTTCAAAATACATTAATTTCTCAAGTATTTTCTTCTTCAGTTATTTTCAATTAACTTCTCAAATATTATAATTTCAAAACAAAAATTAATTTAATATAACAGATCAAAATAATTCATAAAAATCTGACGTATATCAGCTTACGAATAGAGAAAATTTATGCAATTTTGTTAAAAATATAGTTTTAATTCCAAAAATTTCACATTTAAAAAATTGTTTGATATAATGTAATAAAAATCAAATATAGAAACAATTGCATTATTTTGCTCAGAATATGTATGTGAATATACAGTAAACACGCGTGCAGTGCAATAATAATCGATAGTATAAAAGACCTGTATTATATCGTATAGAAAAAATCGCTCGTATTATATAGTGTTAGTTGGTTTATACAAATGGATAAAATATTTATCGCTTCTAGCAGCAGCTTCTTATAAATAAAAAAATACATCTTATTAGACATGAAGACATTTACACTTTTTTATATTAAAGTATGTTAGAACAAGATTGAATCCAGACAGCAGCTATTAATAAATTGACTACTTTTATCTGGAATAAAGTGCCATCTCGTATTTTTGTTGTATTTCTCATCAGCTTCTCTTTTGCTGTTTATATCAAAAGTTTGCAAAACGCATTACCAAATACTACACAAATTTACTTTGAAAATACTTCTGAATACCGTTCTAACAAATAAATTTTCTCTCAATAGTTATTTCAGAAGTGATACAATTAACATCAATAATCATATTTAATAAAAGCATAACATTTTTTTCTGTAGATATTAAGTTCAAGAAGTTTATAGTCACAATGTACAGTACTCAGAGCATCCCGTCGTATTTTTCTTGTGCCAAGTCAATATTTTACCGACGTTTCTGTACACTCTTACGTTTTGATACTTGTGCATTGACGTTTATACGATGATCGTTAAGATTTGTTTTTATTTATGATCGCTACTATAACTATTTCCGATGCGTTTTGATATTTTATAGAATTATTCCGTAGAACATTACTAATGAAATATAAAGGTTCATCGGTCAGGCTCTTAAACATCACAAGAGGATTTATATGTGTACTTGATTTTTGCTCTGGGAAAATTTGAGTAGATCAGGGATGAGCAAACATTTTTAGTCGCATCTCCTGTAGAGCTATTTAATAATCGCGCTCTCTTCTCCGACTCGTACGAAGAAACTGTTTTATTGTTAGTAAGAATATAAAAACAGAAAAGACAAATTTTTCCACAAATAAACAGTAAAACCTGAAAAACAAATACAAACAAACAGGAAAAAAATGCTTAAAATAAATAAATGTATGCATTTTTATTGAAAATAGAACATTTTCCGTGTTCCATAANTAAGAAATAAATAAAAATTGTACATACCAGATTTGAATCATAATAACGTTCGTATGGTGGAGTCGGAACAGCATAATTGTAATTTTTTGCAAATTGTTTTGAACAATTAATAATGTTTTCTTCAAATTCATGAATAACAGAGAATTCTAGGGGTAAATCATGAAGTCTAGTTAAAACGGTCCTTATTTCTCTATCCGACCAAGTCCTTTAATAAATTTGAATTTTATTTAAATTTCAAAATAACTTGCAATCTTGTTTTTAATTTTAACTATAAAAATTAAAACTACATACTACATTACTTAATTTTTATTATGTAAAAAAAGAATAATAATGCGGTGTTATTTATTTATTAATTTTACGAAAAAGTTCGATTTATCAGAATCGAATCGACTTATTTCAAATAGGAAAAATATGGTGTTTTGAGTGGTAAGGAATATCGCAATTAATAGACTTGGCTGAATATTAGGTAACTCGTCGAAATCTCTTGATTGGTACTCTTCTTGCCTAACTTGGATAACACTTGTTCGACAATAATTTGTTAGTTAAATGAGTTACGTATCATCTGATAAAATATTAACACTATTAACTTTAATGAGTTGCTGCGTAAGCACGAAACATATGAGAACATTGTTGATTCTCTCACACCTAAAAATTGACGAAATTCGACACTCTCCTAATCATAAACGAATTATTTATAATAAATTATTTCGTAATCAACAATAGTTTAATCCAGGCATAAGATACGAAGTTCGAAAAATATTTCATATAATATGGAAAAACCTTTCTTTTTTGAATATCTTTCATCTTTGCGTGTAAAACGGAATTCTGAAAATATAATTCTTATATAATGTACAATTTCAGTTATAATCCTTTCGAAAATTAACAAATCGTGGAACAAAATTTAATCGTTACATTTAATTTTTTTATTGTTATATCTTGTTACCACAAAAGCAGCGAATAAAAAATGGAAAAAGAAAGATTTAAACGGCATACACAAATTCAAACGATTATGGACGATGAATATTTCACTGACAACAAAAGCTAGGAACATCAAGAAATTGTCATTCCATTTCTACCAAAATTGAAAAAAAGCGAGGGAACATTAATGCTTTTAAACTGTAGATTACTTAGTTAAAATATAAATCAAGAACAAATTCATTAATGCTGGTCCAAATGAAATTATAGTGTTCTCTTGAAGCGTGATCTGCAAACGAACACTTGTATTTTTGACATTCGATGCGTGCATACAACGAGTTAGGAAAATAATTATGCTTAATAAAATCCAGGGAAGTAGGTAAGAAAGACAACGAAAAGGAGGGGAATGGAACTAGGGGATGTCTTTGCAAGAAGTGCCAGATATTTCTAAGAATGAAATAAAATGGAGCCTTTGATAATACTTTGACTAAAAGGCAGATTTGTCTGGAAGAAACGTAATAACATCAAGTTTTTTTTTTTTAAATAAAAGTTTACAGTTATTAAGCTTGCATAGATAAGTTTATAGTTAAAAAATCGGATTGAAATTCAAATAACAGACTATAACTTTACAGAATTAGAAATGTATTAACATTAAACGTAGGCTATAGAAAAATTAATATTCTTATAGGATGAATATGTATGGTTATCGCTTTAATATGCCACTATTTTCAATATAATTAACCGCGATTCATTGTTCATAATATTTTTAAAATATATTCTTATGCTTAATTTATATTTTTTATAAATGTTAAGCAAATATAACAAAGAAGTTGAACACTCTTCATTAAAAATCTTTTCGAGTGATAAATGTAGTGTGAATTTTTATGTTTATAATTAACAATTAAAAAATTACGTTTTAGTATTGGAAAATTTTAACTATTCGACTATTGTTCTTGATATTATTTCTTTGGTAATCCAAGACGAGTAAAACAGAAAAATAAATATTCTGTAGAGATACTTGTTTCGTCTTTATCGTTGTCTATCAAATCAATTATTATTATATTTTATTTATAATAGTAGAAGTAAAATTAAATAATACGCTTAAAATTTTGATATTTTGAGAGTTTTAGGAAAGCAAATATCAATTAAAGAACTTTCAATTGATTTGGAACAATTATTTCAAGAGATAACATTGATTTTTAACACTTACTAATCCAGTAGAGTGTAAATTTTCCAGTCAATCAGCTTTGCAAATTTTTAAGTAGAATAGTTTTAACTTAATTTAGAAAAGTACAGTCATATGTAAAATCTGTTATAGCTGTTTCTATTAAAAAAAGCGTCCTTGATTTTTAGCAAACTCAAAGCTAAAGAAATTAAATTTAAGTTATACTGCATCAGTTTTTTGGGAAATTTTAAAGTGTTATTTTATTACTATTGATGGCAAAGAAATATATGAAAAATATTTTATGGAAAAGATATTACGATATGATTTGTACGTTTACAATAAATTTATATATTGCATTATGCAATACAAAGATTTGTTACAGCTCAGTTAAAATGAGTCATCTCCAGCGTCATAATCGATATTTGATTTTATAGAGATTCTTTTGCAGTTGTATCCTTTCCGCAGTAAATCAACAGAACACGAGTCTATAACTTAAAGTATATTTATATTATAATTTTTAAATTTAATAAAAAATTGGTGTTATTTAAAACAATCTTTGCTACCCTTTATACCAGCGACTAGAACCATTTTTTGCATTTATTACTATATTTTCTAACATTTTAAAATCGTATATATTATAGAGAAATCTTTCAACACAATGTAATTTAGTAAAGAAAGTTCTTTCGGCAAATATATGAAAAGTAAAGGAAGCTTTTGTGGGTTACTGGATTGATCGATACGTGTTAAGTATTTTACATCACTGAGTCGACACCGCAAGTTAGGTCAGTCGGTTATCGAGCATGGCGTTTAACTGTGTTTAAATTAGCAAAATATTTCGTGTTTATCGCAATGACGTAGGTTGGACTATTGTTTTTAATGAAAATTAAAAATGAACGTGTTATTAGAATTCAGTTTGCGATTATCGGTATTGACAGAGAAGGCTCATAAAATCATCAGTTATCGTTGTCAAAGCGATTCGGGCAACGTAAACACGAAAGAACGATCCTAATCAAACCAATACATAAGTACGGGAGTCGACAACAAAATTAATTGATGGATCAACCCCCGCCGAGTGTAGAAGACGTAACACGAATTCCACCCGGATTTGAAGTTAACGTGATCTGTTAGTTAAAACAGTTTGTTCGTCAGATTAAGAACGCTTGGATGGTCTGTGTAGAGATCAGTGAAGCGACTCTTGACTTTACTAACACAATGATTTGTATCCGTTCTTCGTTTGTCGGAGCGGTAATTACAGACTCACTGACTGCCCCTCACCGCCTTTGTTCTCCTTGGTATACTCCATAAATAATTCATGGGCATATATAATAGTCCATCCCAAGTTGACTTGGGTTAATATGTGTGTCGTCTACCGCGTTTCTGTTAATGATATTCGATTGAGATTTCAGTTAGAGACAAAAGAAGGTTATAATGACAAGACTGTACATATTTACAATATTTTCCCCCTTCAATCGCTGTTTTTTTTATTGCGAGAGGTTTCCTTCCATCTATTACCGATATAGAACAATGTGTAATCTAACTTAGATCATGATGGATGTGGAGTGCAGGTGTGGATTTTACTAGTGGCAACGGTCATATTTCTTCTATTCACCTGACTTTTTTTCGACTAGTTTCGATCTTAGAACCAAATAGGTAAACGTTAATTTAAAAATCAAAATATTAACGTGATGAACTTGCAGCGGAATCCTATAATTGAAACTCATTTAAAAAGATCTCATTCTTTGTAAATAATTATCTATTTTTCTTTAAAAAACATAATAAGGCTTTTCATAATCTAACCAGTAATAAGAATCGGGGGAAAATGATAAGAATGGATCATAAATACACAATTATAATTATGCGTATTCATTAGGGTATGCGAGTCTGGCTAGCTAAGACGTTGAAGAATATTTATCACCCGCATATTATTATAGGTAAGACTGAAAAGAAACCATTATATAAAGTATACAGAACAAGTAGTCGAACTTATAAAGGGAAAAAAACTCAATCAACTTTTAATAACAGTGAGAAAGGAATGTTAGACGTATGGCTCGACTGAAAAAGAACAAGAATCGCATGAACAGGACCATTAGGACGAAGTTTCTATGATTGGGCGGTGTTACGATGTAACGCTGTAGTGAATAAACTGTCACTGTCGTTATCTCGTCCCTTATACGGAGCAATGTGACCACTTAATGTTACATCGAAATATAATGACAGACATTAACTGGCCTCCTGGCATCTGTATTCCCATTAGTTCACTGCTTGACTCCGTTCGATGATCTAATGAAAGGTTAATAATGACGTCACACGCAGAGGCAGATTAAACTAGAAAAGTGTGCTTTAGTACGTATATGATGAAACGAGGAGAATTTTAAAATATTCTGACTTGCCCTAGCTTATCTTTCAATAAGAGGGGGACTCTGACGTGGACAAAAACTCACTTGACATTATTCGGATAAAATTGTTTAAAACTCCCTTAGCAAACTTCTTAGTGTTTTAAAAAATTTAAGTCAAATTTATATTCGTAAGAAAGCTTTACGTATATTTAGGTACATGAAATATCTTTATCCGTACGAATGTGAAAAAGAGAAATTAAGCACACCAGAAGAACTGCAGTCAGCCATTGATGGAAACAGGAGGGAGAGTAGGCGGTCGAATTATGGCCCTTATCCAGAAATGGTTAGTATGCCGAGAAATTCTCATCATCTCTCACCTCTGAGTTTGGTATCACGACAAGTCAACGGTCACAGTTCAACTCAGGGCATTAACTCTTCTGGTAAGTATTCTTTTATCAATCGAATAGTCGAAACCTGTCCTTATCTAAATTTACATATTTTCATTCAAATAAACGAATTTTAATGAATCGCTGTTATACAAAATATTGTGTTGTTTAGGCATTTGAAAAAAATAAATATTTTGACAATGCAAATTTATTCTTGATGGATTGAGTAAGCGTAAATCGTTAACAGCGTTATTATTACAGTTATAATTTTATTATGATTTATTCGAGATAAAACTCTAAACTGGTGACGTTTATTAAGAATTGAATGATGTCCGCTGTTCGATAAAATAATTGTTGGCAATAGAAACGCAAACAGCTCCAAAGATAAACACTAATGAAATTAATTTTAGTTTTTGTTAATCTTGTACATCCGGTTATTTTGCAGTTGGTTAATGAAGTAATAAGACTTCTAGAATAAATGTTAATAATTGTCGAATTCGTCGCTTTTTTATTATTCTTACATTGAAGAACCGCGAGAAATTAACTTCATCTATAGTTAATATTTGTCTTAATTAAGTTCATGCGCTGTCTCAAAAATGGCTAGCATTGCCTTTTAAGCACGCATCAGTGAAGCCGGTGTCAGAAAACGATTCAGCCAACCATCTAAAAGAGCTCCATTAAGAACGAAGTTGTAACCGTATCACTCGTCACCATTCCAGATTTAACTGAATACAAACAGCTATCCATCGAGGCTAGGTAATAGATTGTCTAGCTGAAAGCAGTCGGGGGTATTCATCACATAGACAAGTGACAGTTGCTTAGTTTCAATGATAACTCGAATCTTTTGTTGGTGAAACTTTAATTATTGCCTCGCCTTCTGCTCCAGCGATAGATATTGTGACAAATCACTTTACAGACCTTTCACTGGACGTCAAACTGAGAGCGAAACAGCTATCCCTCCCTTTTATTCCCTCTTCCTCTCGTCATAAAATTAAATTTACTCACGTGACAGCTACCTGTGTCAGGTAAAATCAACGTAGCATAATCACTGTTGCTTGTGTATTTAACCTCGCGTGTCACTTACATTTGAACTCTGAACTTCTCCATGATTTATGATCTGAATGACATTGCTTCCGAAACTCCTCCTACTCGACTAGAAGATTCAGAAATCTCTAGACGTCTCCTAATTATATGGTTCTTTGATTGTGATTGCTCTCTTCGATAACTATTTTTTTGTTTTCTTTCTAAAGAATTGTCTTCCAATGGATTCTAAAATTAACTATGATTCGTTTGATTTATATGAGCTTTCGTGAGAGTTTTGTTTAGACTAGAGAAACATTAAGATATATAATAACCGGATTCTCTTAATTATAACCTATGCATTCCTTAATGGAATTCTTGCTGTGATTATATTTTGCGAAGAAATTATAAGTATTTATGCATATAGAATTATCATTTTGCCTAAAATTATTAAGTAAGAACATTCAAACTTTTATGACTTTTTAACGGAAAAATTCTTAGTAAAATGCATTTGCGATAATTTCAGGTGAAGAAGACAATTGCAGCATCCCTTCGACACCTACCCATATAACGATGCCTCAGCAAGAAGCACTAAATTTAGAGGTGCCGAGGAACATAGATCAGAGTAGTAAATCAATAGACACAACATCGAGGAAATCTGTAGAAGAAAGTTCTCCTCCCCCTAAACGTTTTTTGTCAGACGAAGAGCGGCTTCTCAATCAAGCCGGTGTACCCAGCGCTCATATAAAAATTTCCAGTCGAGGCAAGTTCATTTGTTATTATTTAGCCAAAAGTTAAGTCTATTTAATTCAGTATTCTGATTATTTGTTCACGTTTCAGGCGACGGCCGATCTCAAATAGATAGTTCTTTGGTGGTCAGTATGGAAATCAATGGCATTATGTATCAAGGTGTATTGTTTGCTCAGTCCCACAGAAATCGCATAGCGTGAACTGTCCAGTGTTTCTACAATATACACCACTAGTGCCTTGTCTCCGTAGGAGACCGTAAAGAGCCAAGCTGACAAGAACAAAGTCCTTCTCAAGCCATCAAATACTGTAAATTTACATCATGCAGGCAATCAATAGGATCTCAAGATCTGATGGACAATGTGTTAAAAACATGGAACTGCTCTTTAAAAGTTATATGCTAATATGATATATCAGGATGGTGTTCTAAATATTTGTGTCAATTGGAATTGTTGAAATGCTTGAAACGCACGAGCTTAACCTTCAAGGCTCTTCAGATTACATCTGAAGTTAAGTAGAGGACATCGGCAAGAACGAAAACAGAGACTACGCCACGTCTTCTATTTTAAAAACTCCATCAGCTTTTAAGACCAGTATTCAATTTTATTTAGCTCAAAATCTTAATATTATTTTAACAAAAAAAATAATTCATCGAACGATTGTTGAGAATTTTTTCTCTTATCTCTTTTAATATTTGCAACTAACCTCCAGACTAACTTTACCCACCGTTGCAACTAATTTTAAAATTGTGTTCAAACTTACATTCCTGCAAGAACCAATATGGTTGATAAAAAATGGATTTTAACGAGGATTTTTCATCGTATTTTCCGAACGAATTCGAATGAAAGCAAATTCAATACAACAAAGTTGGCATCTGTCCTTCATAATCTACTGGTATTATCGATGATCTTTTGTAGATACATAACTGTCATAGTATTACAGTCTATATACCAGTAGTAACTCAAACATTGTTTAAATATTTTTGCAGGTGAAGACGTCAGACTCTTGTACAGAATTATGGGATTTGCCTCTCATTATTTTAAAATATTGCTTTTCCTATTATTTTCATCGTGTTCAGACAAGTTTTGTTTGTTATATGTATGTATAATTTATGTTTATTATATACAACGTGGTAGCTGGCCATGTCAAGTGATATGTATCACGCATATATACATACACATACATGTAATTGGTGCAAGGTTGTGCAGAGTCTCAGGGAATAAGATGTCATGTCTGCACCATTTGTACAGCATTCGCGGGTTACTTAATGAAGAAACCATAGAATAAAGTCAATTAAATGAATGAAGAAACAACACAACGACAGAAATGTTTTAAGGAGTAACGTTTATTTTATAATCTACCACATAACTTTTTTTATTTCTTAACGGGAGCAAAATGTATTCAACCGAATATCAATTGTGCTACTTTTAAGATTTTATTTTGTTAATTGAAAATGTAAGTCATCAGTGATTTTTCATTATGTTCAGGGGTTTTTTTAATGGTCAAGACGGACATTTGTACCTTGCTCCATGTCCCTCGTCTAGTAGATAGTGCAGTTTGTCTGTGCAGCTTATAATTTCATGTATATAAGGGAGAACTGTCCATATTGACTGTGAAAGTTTTGTGTGCGTTTTCATTCTTTATTTCTGTGATTTCTCATAAAATCAATTTATTTGACGCTTTTGTATTGTTTCCATTAACGTTTTGAAACATTTATATACGATTGTCATATATATATATATAGGCTATATATAAACATACACATATACACATACATGTATGTAGTTTCCATACTTCTTAATTATTCATGAAGTTATAAATGTTTACGTCACACTGCGATCAATTATTAAATATCATATCCAAATGAATGACATCTCATCTAAATAATTTAAAACTCATTAAAAACCTCAGAGCGTTTATATCTTTAGTTTGATATATAATTTTGTATAAGTAGAAATATTTAAAACAATTTTTGGGCATAACACAAGTTAGACAAAGTTAAAGCTTGATGTGTGCGATATTTGATATACGTCTGCAATCAAATAGAACCACGCTAATAATTGCCAATTTATTCTCGACCAGACATTAGTCTTTTTAAAATTAGAAAACACTGAATAAAAAGCGAAAATTCATCCGTCAAATTACACTCTGATATGGAAAGCTCACCGAAAACAGTAAATTGGCGTACATTATCTTCCCATTAAGTCCCAGACTGGGAATAAAAACAACGGGATCAAATTTCGAGTGCTTGATAGATGCTTCCAACTATTACTCGACCTGTGGGAACTCATTACTGACTTCTAGTGACTTCAGAAATTTGATAAGACGCCATCATAATTTTAAATTGAAAAGAGTAAGAAGACAAAATTTTGATTGACAGAATATCCTGAACTAGTATCTTTCTTAACTCCTGCATCTTTGCACAAACTACCTTTTTAATTATGCTAATTTCTCAAAATTCATTTCGAGTCATTTGAGATTGATTACAAATTTTATGGAAAATTTCATTAGTTAAAAACAATTCTACTTGTAGATATTTAAGTAACATTTGATATTTAAGAAGTGAAAAACTGAATTTTTTCACTCCTTAAATGTAGAAAAATTCTTGCCAAATTTAATTTGTTTATCTAAAAATAACATCAAAATAATGATAAAAAAAATTTAACCACGTTAGAATAATCAGAACAGTTTGAAAGTTCACCAAATAACGAATATTTGCATATAACGTGGATTCTAAAGTGGACAATATAGAAAGTGGACAAGGTAAGAAAACAAAACCTATAATTCATTTATAAGAAACATATCAGTATAAAAATCTCATATGATTTTCCTAACATCGAATGCAAAATTAAGCATTAAAAGCATGTTATAAATTTAAATACATTAAGTTTCTGTAGTCTATATTTTTATTTCTTGTGTAATATTACCGTTAATGTAATGCAAATAATAATAATAATAATAAATAAATGGCACATCAAAACACATTAATATAATACGATAAGTGAAAAACGATAACGATTATTCCCATCCACATCATAAAATAATAAAGTAGGTTCTACGATTCGTAATATTAATTCCTACGTCAAATATATTCTTTAAGTGCAACAATGTAGCAAAGCCATACATCATTGTCGTTTTTATAAGTTTCTTATGACAGTGAATTGATCTTGATATGACATTCCTTTCTTGCACACCCACTTCGAACAACAGTCTGAGATACAGCTCTTCTTAACTTCTGGCGTTCGGGAACACCCAGTTTCATGTTGAGTTTTAATAGCTACATTATCCCGGGATGGGCAGAGATTTGTCATTATAATTTTCTTCTGTTGTCAATGGTACTTCCTAATTCTCCACCCTTAGCATTTATCATTTTTATCAATATTTCCTTAACCATAATCAAATGATTATATTGAAATCAAATTATGGCATTAAATCAAATCGACGTTCTTTAATGTAGATGACAATACGAAAAAAAAATCAAATACTTTGTTAGTTTCTAATTCCATTGACAAAGAAAAATTATTTATTATTATTAATTCGATTGGTATAATGGAATACTCATCGATTAATTCGAGAGTAATGAACAGACATCTTTCATTTATAATTATATACTTCGTATTTATTATAACTTTTCAACGTTACCTGTTGGCTTTAAATAACAAATTTGATGTAGAAATATTCGCTTAATCATTAGAGAATTTTCTCTTCTATTTAGAACATGGTCAATGGGCATTGAAACTACATCAGGATCTTGCCATCAAAAATAATATTTAACTGTGTCATCTGTCACAATGAATATTCATATATCGTCGAACATTGAAAAGGTTTTCACAATTATTTAAATAACATCATATCGATATTTGGCGTTAATTATTAGAAATTTTAAATATAAATTTATTGTTTTAAAATAATGTTTGTAAATACAGTAGTTATCTGTCGAAAAGAACGGGTTAAATATATGATAATTATGTGTCATATCTTATTTTTCTGCATTTATGTTTTGTCGATAATTACTTGATTTATAGACAAAACGTAAATGTGAAGAATTGATTTTTTTTTTTTTTAATAAGAACGTTATTACAAATGGTATGTTACAACGCTTACGCCATCTTTTGAGGGATTAAAGTGCAAATATTGTATTAAATGTACACCTATAATAATAATAAATATTGATGATTGTCTTTAAGAATACAGCAAGTATTCAATTGCTTTGATAACAGCTGTTAAGACATTTTAAAATGAATTTGTTAAAATAAAATAAAGACTTATCATCAGGGTCGTCTGTAGGGAGGAGCTGGGGATTTTCCTCGAGCCCGGAGAAACCGTAGTGGTTTCTATGTCTATAAATTATTATTACTTACTTTTACTAACAAAGAATAAAATCTTTAAGACTGATTTCTATTAATTAATAAACATTTTATTTCATTTGTACGTAAAAAGGCAAAAGGGCCCGCTTTACCTCGGGCCCCATACCAAGCTTTCCACTGTCCTGCTGTTGACAAAAACAATTTAATACAAGTAAAATGCTTTCGCGTTACACCCGAAACATAATTAGTTCGGGATATTTAATAAGTTTTAACTGTGAAGAAGAGAAGACATTTTATTTATCACGGGACATTTCTATGGCATTTTTATGATCAAATATCCTTTGTTGAAGTCGACGTCATGGCGTTTTTTTGTTTTTGTCGTAAAGTGAGAAAAGATTTTTTAAAATAGTAATTAGAAATATTAAAATTAAGAAGCGCCGAACTTTATTAATTTCTTTTGAAGAATAATCTTAGAATTTTTATATTTTGATATAAAAATGTTTTATTTTCTTCGGTGGTGCCATCTAGCGAGTAGGAATGAAAATGATTTCAGTTAACCTTATTATCGCGTGTAATTTAAGAGGACATTATTCTTTTAAAATATCATTAATGTTTCCATCTTTAAATAAATATTAAATCTAATTTAATAATGTGTATATTAATTTGATTATTTTTATAAATGTACTGAGATAAATTTAGTTATTAAACATCTTCCTAATCATTAATCATAATTATAACATAATTAACGAATTGAGGAATAAAATATTGTTGAAGTTTTATTATTTCCTTGCGTTATTAATTTGATTGAATCACCGGATAGTTATAAATTCTCTTAAACCAAACTTTCCCGTGTTTTTAAAGAGAGAAAAAACGTTTTAAAATATTTTACACAATTTTGTGATAACCACCATTACTTACCGCATTTAAAATTTCTTCAGAGTTTAATATATTTCTGCAGAATAATTAGAAAATGCCTTAGAGATTATGAAAAGCAATAAAATACTTTAATATATTTATCATTCCGAATACGTAAGCTAAAGATCACGTTTGCTGTTTTTAATAAGACGTTGGTTGACACTCGTGTAAACCATTTCAGTTAATTATCATAATTTTAATGAAGATAAAATCTCTACTTTAATAATTTATGTTATATAATTTTATATACGATAATAGGAAAAGCATATTTAATATAAAACAGTAATATTAATCGATTTTATTTATTACCTAATGAATGATTGGCATTAATAAAACATTCGTTAAATAGGTCTAATTGTTCTCTTCCAGGAAATTTAACTTAACAATAATAATTTACATTTAAAATGCAAGCTGATATGTCCCACGTTTCTCTGACAAAAACTAAAATGTCCTCTAACATATTTGAAATTACCATTAAAAATATGATTCATGGACTGTGTGGAGCCTTTATTAATTATTACACAATGGTTACTTGTGCAATAATGCATTAAACTTAAATTATTACAGTGTGACTGAGATGAAATCAAGAGATGTCCGGATTTCGTGTTAGCCTACATTTTCTACAGGATCATTGAAAGTAACTCTGAAAAAATTTCGAACAAATTTCGACAGTTTTGTTGTACTAAATATTTGTAAATTTTTAAAATATATCAATAAATAAACAAATATTAAAACTATTTTATTTAACATATCATTCTGTCTTGGCTGAAGATTATAACGTTATCTTGAAAGTATCCGTCATGTTTGTAGGCCTAATTAATGTTTAATTCAAGACTGAGTAGCTCAGTTAGATTTTTAATCTATTGATAACAATCTAGGGTGTATAAAACATATAAAACATACAGTAATTTTCTGTTTGAATTGCCAAATGGTAGGGATTAAATTCCTAAAACATCCCGTGTGCAGGGCCTTGGCTTGAATTAGACAAAATTTTTCATCTACTTTGTTCAAAAAACGGAATTATCGTTGAGATTTAATTATCTTTAACTTAATGCAAAAACTAGAAAATTTTGAAAATAGAATTGTAAAACTGTAAGATGAATTTCACCAAAATTATATAGTTATAGGTAGAGTTGCCAATGTCCTTTATTTTCATTTTTTCAATGTCTGTATTTTGTAATGGCAGTGGCTTAGACGTACGCCTGTCCTTATACATGGTGATTCACTCTGGACTGAACATTTGTTGTGTGGAAAATCTCTACATAAAATGGAAAAAATGAGCATAAAACACGAATGGAACGATTCTTTATTTCGTAACGAAACAGTCCACCAATGTATGTTTTGCATTACATGTTATTCAAATCTGACTGTGCAATCGTGAGATATTGAACAAAGTAAGTGTTCAGTACCCAGTGAGTCATTCCGTATATCAATGTTCAATCCATATTTTTCTCAATATAAAGATGTGGCTTATGATTACACGTTTTAAATTCTAAACGAAACCAAAGTTTGCAAATATTTATAGTCAATATAAAAACAATAACTTTAAGATTAAAATCTAAAAAAAAACATAAACAGAATATTTAGTATTTATTTTCTTAGCACAATGTTGCATATCACACAGGAATCTTTCAGGAATCATTTCCTGTGTGATATAATCTCAACAGCAACATTGTGCTAAGAAAATACATATAATAGAGAACAACAAGCAACCAAGATTTAACAATATTTAGTCAGTAATTAAAAATCATTCAATTTTACTCCAAAAAAGTATGAGTTAGAGAATGGTAGCATGAATTACAGTAATACCCCGAACTTACGCAATAGGTGGGACCGAGCGATAACCGCGTAAGTCG